>NW_027187743.1:0-64956 GCF_041381155.1 Argopecten irradians
CCTTGTATCCACCATTTGAACGTATTTTTGGTTTTTTAATTATTTGCTAATGAAAATGAATTCATTCTTTATTATGCCCCGCGAAACACGTTCAAACACTTTTTGGGACCAATTACAACTTTCCAATTGCCCCCCTGCCCCTCCCCTACCCCCGGCTTCCTACGCCCCTGACTGACGCTTATATAACCAACAAACAATTTCAACCGACTGACATGATAGACATTCTTAAATCCTAACCTATCAATAAACTAGTAGAACACGACGGAATCAGCCATAATATGCTAAAACACACAGCATCTTCTATTGCATCTTCCTTGGATACTGGTATCTTATTGTGTATGGCACAAGGGACTGAATGTTAAACTAGCAAATTATGGTATAGGCGGAAAATTGCTAAATTGGTTAAAAAAAATTACATCAGTAATCGGAAACAGCATGTTTTTGTAGGAGATAGTAAATCTTCCGTCAAATCTACAAATTCTGGTGTCGAAGTCGAAATGTAAATTGTTTATCGTCGCACGACAGACGACGACAGACAAAAGGCATTTAGAATAGGTCACCATGAGACTTTGTTCTCAGGTGACCTAAAAATAGCTCTTTTACATTTTTGCAATCTATGATTCGGTCTATATATGATTCATCCATATCTCGTATATTTTGCGGATATTTTTTTGCGATCGTCTCGCAAAATACTGCAAGTGTCAACATAATTTACAAGTACCATCTGGCAAATGTAGCTGTTCATGTACCTGTATACGATACTTGTTACAGATCAATACCAGGATAAACTGTATCACATCAACGAGTCGACATCATATACCTGGCCATGACTAAGACCTTGGCATTCAAAGGAATGTTTGTGCAAGACTGTTTTGCACTATTTTGCACATAAATGTAGTAACTGCACTCGGATTGCTTTGACACAGATACTGCCGACGTTTCATTGTATTTTAATGTGGAATATTTATCAAAATGGACGTATTTTTAAAATTGTAGTCATCAGAAGTAAACTTACACTTTTATGTGTGTATTAAATTATATATGATATCTTTATGGTCGTAGAATGTTATGTAATGATGTCTATATTTGTATTCAGCGTACATTGTATATAACGAGCTTTGGTGGTAAAAGGATTGAATTGAATCTAATGAAAATCTAATGAAGTCAATTAGTTCTTTAAAACAAATCCATTTTATTAAGTTGATGCGTACATAAACCGAGTTTGCTAATGTAAAGCTGTTTGTTTTGTGCATGGATAGAAATAACGGCGTAACAATAAAATATACGCCCAAATTAAACACCATTTCATAAGGACTAAATAGAATGAAAAACATATATAAGGAATCTAAAAAAAGTAAGATTTACTAATAGTAGAAACAAATTGATTCAAATAATATTTTGACGGCTTGCGAATTGTCCGAACATCAGGCGAATACATGGATGTAGTGTTGGAGCTTAGTACAGCAGAGTTAATCAGACTGATAGTAGAACCAGGCGTCTCGGAGAGTGAGCGTTCAGACTGATAGTAGAACCAGGCGTCTCGAAGAGTGAGCGTTCAGCCTGATAGTAGAACCAGGCGTCTCGGAGAGTGAGCATTCAGTCTGATAGTAGAACCAGGCGTCTCGGAGAGTCAGCGTTCAGCCTGCTAGTAGAACCAGGCGTCTCAAAGAGTGAGCGTTCAGCCTGATAGTAGAACCAGGCGTTTCGGAGAGTGAGCGTTCAGTCTGATAGTAGAACCAGGCGTCTCGGAGAGTGAGCATTCACTGACACAATCACCACACAATTCTAACTTTATTGATCTTTCAGAACAGAACACTGATTTATGATCCAAAATCAGCAGCGTAGCATCTTTAAGATTTAAGAGTTCTTTGACTAACTCTTAAAACGTTGAATACTAAGAAATCTTCAGTAGAAAATGCTTGTTTTTTTTATATATTTGATGACTGTGACTTTGAAAGCAGACAAAGTTCATTCAAGTCAATAAACTTACGGGTTGATACAGCGTGTTACAGACTCAATGTACAGCTTAGTACTACTTCAGACATTTAAATTTTTCATAAGCTGTTTAACGATTTCCACATATTTTACCTTGAAAGCAAGATATACTTCATCTTAGCATACCACAGGTCCAACATCAGTTCTTTATGGATACCAGTTATTGACAAGAACTTGTTAAAAGATTTTTGCCTATTTGACCCAAGTATGACCTCGACTGAAGGTCAATGTCATTCGTTTGAACAAACAAGTTAGTAACAAGCCCTTCATTCCACCTGCAGACATAATATTATGTCACTAGGCCTCTCAGTTATTGACAAGAAGCCATTTAAGAAATTTAGCCAAATTAACCCATGTGACCTTAAATGAATGTCAAAGTCATTCATTTTAAAAACCTTTGCAACTCAACAGTTTGCAACAGGCCCAAATATCAGGTCTCCAGGCCTCTTAGTTATTGACAAGAAGCCATTTAATTTATTAACAAGAAGTTGATTAAGACTTTAAGTCTAATTGGCCCCTGTGACATTGAATGATGTTCAAGGCCATTTGTTTGAACAAAACTAGTAAGCCATTTATCCCATTATTCTACAGACCCAATATCACATCACTAGGCCTCATTCATTTTAATATTTTTTCTTGATAGCTCAAATGAAAAGTTTATGCACGATAGACAATGCACGGCCGGTATAGACAGCACATGGTGGTCGGCGTATGATGATGGATGGAGCAATGAGGATCCTTTGGTTCAGATGACCTTACAAATCACTAAGGCAACAGATTCTAAAAAGTAAAAACTATATTTTATTATTGAACACCAGAATGTATATACCCACAATAACAAAATGTAACCTAAGATAATATGTACCAGGTACTCGAGAATACAGAAAATGTAACCGAAAATACATGATAATACAGATCTAAGTAAAATAGTACATTTATACAATACAATTTCCTTCACAATAAACAGGACTTTCGACATTAACAATGTAATTTACATTCAAGACCTGTAGAAAAGGCCGACAAGGTGTTTAATAATAAAACTTGTTTCTATATAAGTGACTAATATATAACAAAGGGAGGTAACCCCATAGACCATATTTTTGTGTGCTTTGTTTTCATAAACGATGGTTCTGTAAACAGAACATCAATATATGATTTATCTTCACTTGGTTCACAGTTTCACATAAATGCATATTCATAAATCAAAGTACTCAAAGTACTGCAAATACAACGCAGCAAAAACAGAAAAATAGAATGAAATCAAATGAATTTCCAAAATCAAAATATATAAACCATATTATAAAGACTTTAATATCAATTATTTCAAGAACATTCAACTGATCACATATACATATGTTTTGTTTGACATTTTTCTTAACTAAAGTTCCTGCATGAAAATTACAAGAGAAAACAAGTCTTCATTAAAATGAGTTTTTATCCTTAATATACTCTTGTTTCTTATGTTGCACATACACTTATTTTGGTAAAACCATGCACATATGAGGGCAGCCTTCTAAGTTATTTTGCCTTTACCTCAGATCTGTGTTTAACATTCATTTAAAAACATTATTTTAAAGTACACAAAAAGGGCATATGATTAGTTTACTTTAAAACTCTTATGTCTATAAGCCTTAGATAGTAAGTCCAATCATTAACAGAGAATATGTAAGTTGGACAGAGGAGTTACAAGCAGGCAACAGTTGACCTAGATGGGCTCTGTGTATTTTACCAATCAGAAGGCAGTCTTCCCATGACTACTGATCATGATTGGTCCAAAGGAATATTATTCAATGAATAGGGAAATTATGAATGGAAGTTTATGAATGAAATAGTTCAAGAGGTCACCACTAGATGTCATTGTAGGGCAAGTCCTACAAAGTCCTACACATCAATAGTAAACCGGATAGCATTAATACAAACGCTAGTCGCGTTGTATTAAAAAATATATAATATTATACCTCATAAACGTGTTTGGCTAAAAATATCCTATGTGTATGGGCATTCCTGGATGATGTAGATCTGACCGACAGCAGGGGGAAATTTACAACATACACAGTTATTTGATGTTTTACAATTTTCATTCTTATAATACAGGATTTACTTTTTAAGATAAAAATGTACCATGTTAGCAGAATTATGTACTCCATTATAACAATTAATTTCAAAATAGCAAAGAATCAAGTATAGAATATCCCTCAGATGCCCCTGACAGGTTAATTACTAATTAATATGCATGACGATGTTTGATTATCTAAGCTACAAAATGACAAAGTCAATGTCATAATGACATTTAAAGATGCACTTTATATAGATTGGTGATAATTAGGAAAGAAAACAGAAAATGGATGAAACAGAACAAAAAGTAAGATCAGTAAAGGATTGATGATGGATGTAAAAACCAAACAGGACAAGAGGCCCATGGGGGCTTAACAGTCACCTGATATTTCATCTTTCAAACTTCCCCTCACAAATCTTTATCACATATGTTACATTAACGAATAACAGAAAGGAGAAACCAGCAGCTAAATTCAAAACACAGTTTAATTATATGTACAATATTATACAGAGATGGTTTACAATGTCTAAAGTAATTGGTGGTGGTACAAGAGTAGTACGATGATTTAAAGTGTAACTTATCTGTATGCGAATGTCCTGGTATAATCCTTGATCCTTCCAGGTTTCAAATTCACAATAATCACAAATCCACAAGGAAATTGAATGTCCACCGATGATTTGTAAAGTTCCAGGCAATATGAATAAATCCACACAAAGTGTTGTAATAATCCACAGATAAAGTCACAATAGCTCTCCCAATAGAATCTTATATGGCGCTGTACAATTCTTGGTATGTCTTATTACAGGTCTCATTACAGTTCTGATTAGCCTTGGGCAGCTGGAGTATATATAGCTAAACCGTAATTCAAGAATATTGGAGAACCTCCTACTTCTAGAAATATCTAACTAAAAACAGTAAACAAGTAAAACACACATAACTTTCTGGAAATAGATCATTCTAGATCTCTACTTAAAATCAACATGTTTACAAACATATTTGTTTATACATGATTATATTCTAGAAAGTTCTATAACCTAAATCAATGATATGACCTTCATAGGATGTATTGATAAAAAAAGCTATAGGAGTTATCTCCCTTATCTCATAACTACATGTATTTAGTGTCATACATAACACACCCCTCCTTAAAGAAAAGAAAGTTTTCTTGAAAAGGAAACTTTCTTCAAATATTAAGTCATATTTAAATCCTTGATAAAGCATCTGCTAGAATATTGTCTTTCCCTTTGATATGTTTGATGTCAAGATTGTATTCTTGCAAAGTCAAACTCCACCTGAGAATTCTTTGGTTTTTGTTTTTCATTTTCCCAATGAATGTCAAAGGGTTGTGGTCGGTAAAGACCAACACAGGCACAACTGTAGTGCAGAGATACACATCAAATTGGTTCAAGGCCAAAATCAACGCTAAACATTCTTTCTCAATGGTGGAATAATTTCTCTGGTGTTTGTCAAACTTTTTCGAGAAATAACAAATTGGATGGTCAATTTGTTCAGTACCTTCTTGCACCAAAACAGCACCAACACCTACATCACTGGCGTCAACAAACAGTTTAAACTGTTTATTAAAATCTGGAGCAGTCAGAGCTGGTGAGTTTGATAGTATGGCTTTCAATTTCTCAAATGCAGACTTACATTCGTCTGACCAAACAAATTTGACATTTTTCTTTAACAAAGCAGTAAGTGGAGCTGCTATAACAGAGAAATTTTGACAAAATTTTCTGTAGTATCCAGCCATACCAAGAAATCTCATCAGCTCTCTCTTGCCTCCAGGAGTTGGAAAATCTATAATTGATTCTACTTTGGCCTGAACAGGTTTAACCTGCCCCTGTCCTACAACATGGCCTAAAAATTCAACAGTTGCATGACAAAATTCACATTTCAATAAGTTTACAGTCAATTTTATGGTAGTGAGTCTTTCGAAGAATTCACGAATCCCGCGTAGATGGTCTTCCCACGTGTCGTGGTAGTTGATGACGTCATCGATGTATCCACCACAGCCTTCCAGGTCTGATATCACGCTGTTAAGAAGACGTTGAAATGTTGCCGGGGCATTCTTCATACCAAACGGCATAACTTTGTACTGGTACAAACCTTGTGAGGTTACAAATGCCGACACTTCTTTAGCTCTTTCTGTTAATGGCACCTGCCAATACCCTTTCAACAGGTCAAACTTGCTTACGTACTTGGCTTTGCCAACTTTGTCAATACACGAGTCAATCCTTGGAATTGGATAAGAGTCTGTTTTACTGACAGAGTTTACTTTTCTGAAGTCAGTACAGAACCGGTATGTCTTGTCTGGCTTTGGCACCAGAACACATGGAGAGCTCCATTCACTTTTGCTTGGTTCAATAATATCATTGTCCAACATGTATTGAATTTCTTTCTTTAAGTGTTCTTCTTTCAAAGGATTGACACGGTAAGGATGTTGCTTGACAGGTGGCGCATCGCCTACATCCACGTCGTGATAGATAGCATCTGTTTTGCCTGGTGTATCCGGAAACAAATGTTTAAACTCAAGTATCAAATCTTTCAGTTCATTGCGTTCCTTTCCTGATAGATGACACAGTTTCTTGTCCAAGTTCGCGAGCACATCTGAATTCCGTAACTTAACACCACAGTCTAAACCTACATCTTGTACACCACCATCTAAGTCTAATTTACAAATATCAGCTGTACTTTCACTTTGTGATGGTACAGAGGCCAAAGTAGCAATAGGTTGAGAGGTCTTGCTCTCTTCTCTATCTACATATTTCTTAAGCATATTAACATGACATAATTGAGTTTTCTTGCGCCTCCCTGGAGTTTGTACAATGTAGTTAACATCATCAACCTTTTTCTCAACAATATAAGGTCCAAAATATCTAGCTTGCAAAGGCTGACCCGGTATTGGTAATAGAGCCAAAATTTTGTCACCTGGATCAAAACTTCTTGCACGGGCATCTTTATCATACCATGTTTTCATTTTGGTTTGAGTAACGGCCAAATTTTCTTTTGCCAGTTCACATGCCCTTGTCAACCTTTGCTTAAAGTTAGACACATACTCTAAGAGATTCACTTTAGAAATCTTCGTCCAAAATTTTGTCTTTCAAAATTTTCAAAGGACCACGTACAGTATGTCCAAACACAAGTTCAAATGGACTGAAACCAAGAGATTCTTGTACAGATTCTCTAACGCCAAACAACAACATGTGTATGCCTTCGTCCCAATCTCTTTTGTTTTCAAAACAATAAGATCTCATCATATTCTTCAATGTCTGATGAAAACGTTCTAACGCACCCTGAGACTCTGGATGATAAGCACTAGACTTATACTGCTTGATCTGGAGCTGGTACATGACTTGTTGAAAAATACCAGACATGAAATTCGAACCTTGGTCCGATTGGACAGCTTTTGGAAGACCAACCAATGTAAAGAATTTAACCAAAGCCTTGACTATGTTAGGGGCCTTAATATTTCTGAGTGGAATGGCTTCAGGAAAGCGTGTGGAAGCACACATAATAGTTAAAAGATACTCATTCCCAGACTTAGTTTTGGGTAGAGGACCTACACAGTCTATAATGACTCTACTAAATGGTTCCTCAAATGCTGGAATGGGGTGCAAAGGTGCAACAGGGATTTTCTGATTAGGTTTCCCTACCACCTGACAAGTATGACAAGACCTACAAAAATCAGCCACATCCCGTTTCAACTTGGGCCAAAAGAAGTGATCTAAGATCCTGTTATAAGTCTTGGTCACACCTAAATGCCCTGCCATAGGTACGTCATGAGACAAACTCAGAATATCTTGCCTATACCTCGGTGGGACAACTATTTGATTGACAACTTTCCAGTCTTCCTCGGGAGACACATCAGGGGCAGGGTTGGGGTCAATTACATTGCAATGTAATTAATTACAATTACAATTACTTGGTCAAAACTCAATTACAATTACAATTACAATTACTCAGTTTTGTAAATGGAATTAATTACAATTACAATTACATTCAAAAAGTAATTAATTACAATTACACATTACATTTTCTTACTATGTTTTTGATATGTTTATGCCAAGGATTTATAAGTGAGATATACGTCATTGCATATACACATTTGTATAATCATACACTGTAGCAGTTATACAGATATAATAAGTCGATATTAGTAAATTCTGATAGAACACATGTTCACTTCACATAAACCGCAAGGTACAATTGAGTATCGGTAGGGTGTATTTGTTTTACATGTACATTTTTATTGGACCTAGCAGTAATATTGTCAAATGCGTCAGCTTTATGTACAAGGTATTCATATTTTTTATTGCATTTTATCATCATTAGCATCTCAAAATCATCAACAGACAGTCTGTATCTGTCTGGTCGGAATACTTTGCCAGAAATTAACACTAAACAATCTCTCTACTGGAGCTGAAGTGGCTGGTATAACTAAGTACTTGCTAGCTAAAAAAGACGAATTTAGAAATCTGCAAGAATAATCTTTCCAGAACTTTAATGGGTCACAATATTTCTCTGTGCAAACTTCACTAATGTAGATGCCTACAATTCATTGGATTTAAGACCTCAGTTGTGTCTCTTTCGTAACAGTGTTATTTATATAGTGGTTCTTTGAAGAAAACTGAAAAAAAGTCTTCTGTTAATTATAATTTTCTTGGCAGGGGCAGTGAAGACAAATCTGAACTATCATCTATATTTTTGCCTTCATTATATTTGCTAATTAGGTGATCAACAGGTGTTATATAAGCAAGACCTTTGTGAGTTGTAATCACAGGCTTTGTGTTCACAACTTCAAACTTGTATATTGCTTGAGGGGTAAACTACAGGTACCTATACTATACTGTATACTATGGTTACTGTCTCACATATGTTACCTGTTTGAATTTCTACATAGCCAAATAAATGTCATGCATTCATTAATCTTGGTAATTATTTAGACATTAGTAAATATATAAATGTAATTGAAAAGTAATTGAAATGTAATTGTTAATTACACATTTTTATAGTGTAATTAATTACAATTATAATTACATGTAATTGAAATATTTCTTAATTACAAATTACTTTCAATTACTTGAAAAAATGTAATTAATTGCAATTAATTACAATTACATTTTTAATTACCCCAACCCTGATCAGGGGGGCGCCACTTGCGCATCAACACACCTGACCTACGGAAGTAGCAAACCGGGACTTTCTCCGCCTCTTCCTCACTCAAAGCCCGATTACACAGTAAGGAGATTTCAGGATCTTTTTCCTGTTCTACTATAAGCTCCTCTCTAGACAAAGATGATTTGCTCATCATGTCAGACAAAGAAGTACCCTTGTTAGGAACAACTCCATCACTATCAAAGTCTACAGGATTTCTCAAAAGATCACACTTGCCCCCGATATCCTCTATATCATGAGCCAAGAAAGTGTCACCTAACCCTGGACTATAATGATCCTCAACTACTGCAACATCAGAAACCTTCTTACTCATTGAACGAGTTACAGCACAAGAAGGGAAAATACCAGGAAATTCCTGTTGAATAGTCTCAGCATCATCTGTTTTATCAGGGATACTGGACACTAAGGGATCTACCCTAACTTTCTCTCCAGCCAAGTCATTGCTTAAAATGAGCGACACGCCCTCTATGGGAAGTTCCGGTCTAACACCAATGGTGACAGGCCCAGTTACTAAGTCTGACTTTAAATAAACACAATGGAGAGGCACATTAACAAAACCTAACTCTACACCTTGAAGCAAAACACTACTACCACATGAGGTCTCCTCAGACAAAGGCACTACGCCATCTAATATTAAAGAATGAGAAGCCCCAGTATCTCTCAAAATCTTCACAGGTTTCAAGTTGGTGATATCACTAGTAAGTGAAACAAAACCTTCAGAAATGAAGGGAGAGTACTTCTCCAAGACACTATCAGACTCTGAGCTCTTAATCTCAACAGACACTTTAGAATCTTCCACAATATCACTAAGTTTCTGACTAGGCTTTGACATAGCTAACACAGAAGGAACTGACTGTTTACGCCTTTGCTCCTTACGCTGGAGAGAATAACATTCAGACATAGTATGCCCTACTTTCTTGCAGTAATTACAAACAGGACCAGAAGGAGACCCCACACCTGCCCTGTGATCTGTTTTAGAATCAGACTTAGTCTTATCACCTAATTTAGGTTTGTCGTTAGAAGGGCCACTAAAGGTTGGGTTCCTAGGCTGACCAAATTTACTAGTACCTGTGGTACTGTTTTTGTCTTGAGAACTGTTTTTAACAAATGAGCCTTTGTGGGTGAGAGCGTAATCATCAGCCATTGTAGCTGCTTCACTGAGTGTTTCAACTTTTCTCTCATCTAAATGAGTTTTTATGTTTATGTGGACACAACGTTTAAACTCCTCTATCAACAATAATTGCCTCAATTTACCGAAATCCTCATCAATTTCTTTAGAATCACACCACCTATTAAATAATTGTTCCTTTTCTCTGGCAAATTCTACATGAGTTTGTTCATCTCTCTTTCTCGAGTTTCGAAATTTTTGGCGGTAAGCCTCAGGAACTAACTCATAAGCTTTCAAAATAGCTTTCTTGACTACTTGGTAATTTGAAATCTCATCTACAGATAAAGAAGAATAAATGTCTCTAGCTTTACCCATCAAGACACTTTGAAGAAGCATTGTAAGGTTATCTTCAGGCCATTTCATACTGTCAGCTATTTTCTCAAAATGCAGAAAATACTTGTCAACTTCTTTCTCTTGAAAAGGAGGAACTAACCTAATATTTCTACTGACATCAAAACCTCTGTTTCCTTGTAAACCCCTAAAAGTTGGATTACTTGAACCGTCTTGAGAAGCTAGCTCTAATTCTTTAATTCTAAGTTCTGTTTCAGCTCGAATTTTCTGCTTCTCTATTTCTAACATCTGATCTCTCTCGATCTCTTTTTCTTTTAATTTTCTTTCAATTTCTTTTTCTCTTAACTCCTTTTCTATTTCTCTTTCTCTCATTTCTTTTTCAATTTGTTTCATTTTCATTTCATGTTCAAGTTCCATTTGTCTAATTTGAATTTCTGAACTGATTGTTTCCTCTATACTATCTAATGCACTAGAGTCAAATTTGCCATTGTCAACAAAATATCTTATAATTACATTCCGAATTTCAGCTTTCCTCAAATTAGTTTTGATAGCTAGGCCTAAATGTTTACTCAATAACAGTAAATCCTTCTTATTAACTTGCAAAAGAACTTCCAGGGATGGCGCTTTAACAAACTGTTCTACCTGCATAGTAGTCATGTTAATCTAGCTGTTGGTTTCAAATGTAAACTCCAAGTTTTTACACAAATTTTGAAAATTTCTTAATTAATTTTTCAAAGTTAGATTTCACAAATTAAATATCGATCCCGGACGAGCCCCCAATTCTGTTACATTAACGAATAACAGAAAGGAGAAACCAGCAGCTAAATTCAAAACACAGTTTAATTATATGTACAATAATTATACAGAGATGGTTTACAATGTCTAAAGTAATTGGTGGTGGTACAAGACTCAGCCATTTTGAAAGATATGCCCCTGAAAATTGGCAGTGTTGTAGACTTTTATGCCGACTACAAATATGCAAAACATCAGAGTGATATATCAAAACCCCTTTAAACAGGAAGCCGGCAAAGTGATGTGCAGAGACGCGTCTCATACGTGACGAACTTTACGGAGCCATATTTTGGCCATTTTTAAAGTTATGCAACCCGGACTTTGTGGAATTGTCATCATTTTTTACCATCTATCGTTGTACAAAAAAATTAGCGCTCTAGCTCACAAAAGCATTTTTCACAAAAATCTTTGTCGGTCAAAATATCGGCCATTTTTGAAATTTTCGCAAATGTGACTAGGATTCGTGGTGCAGCTTGCAATTGTCTATCTTTGTACAAAAAAATTAGCGCTCTAGCTCACAACAAGATTTACCGAAAAAATAGCCCTAACACGGAACTTGATAAATCGTGTCAAATTTGGCGGGCAAAATCTCGGCCATTATGGGAGGTTCCCACTTCATAAAAACGCCATATTGTCAGGCATTTTCCAGACTTTTTGCGATTGAAAAATCAAAGCGATATATAAAAACCACTTTGTACCGGAAGTGGCCAAAGTTGAACGCAAAAAATGTTCAAATCTTACCGTGTCAAACTTTTGGCGGGTAAAAACTTAGGTTAATTTACAGTTATGTGCATCTATATAAAACCACCATTATGTAGTACATGCACGTGTGTACGGTTGTGCAAAAAACATGGATAAATCGTCTGAAATATTTCAAAACAACATGGATAAATCGTCTGAAATTAGACGGTCAAAGTTGTGTTGTAAATTAAATCGTTTTAAACTTTCGCGGGCATTTACTTTGCCATTTTGAATACTTCGCACCTGAAAATCCGCCATTTTGTAGATCATATTACGGACAATAAATGTAAAAAAAATTATAACCATAACTTTAAACCGCTTTGTACCGGAAGTCGGAAACCTTTTTTAAGCGGCAAAACCGACTTATTAAGATTCTGTCATTTTTGGCGGGAAAATACTCAGCCATTTTGAAAGATATGCCCCTGAAAATTGGCAGTGTTGTAGACTTTTATACCGACTACAAATATGCAAAACATCAGAGTGATATATATATCAAAACCCCTTTAAACAGGAAGCCGGCAAAGTGATGTGCAGAGACGCGTCTCATACGTGACGAACTTTACGGAGCCATATTTTGGCCATTTTTAAAGTTATGCAACCCGGACTTTGTGGAATTGTCATCATTTTTTACCATGTATCGTTGTACAAAAAATTAGCGCTCTAGCTCACAAAAAGCATTTTTCACAAAAATCTTTGTCGGTCAAAATATCGGCCATTTTTGAAATTTTCGCAAATGTGACTAGGATTCGTGGTGCAGCTTGCAATTGTCTATCTTTGTACAAAAAATTAGCGCTCTAGCTCACAACAAGATTTACCGAAAAAATAGCCCTAACACGGAACTTGATAAATCGTGTCAAATTTGGCGGGCAAAATCTCGGCCATTATGGGAGGTTCCCACTTCATAAAAACGCCATATTGTCAGGCATTTTCCAGACTTTTTGCGATTGAAAAATCAAAGCGATATATAAAAACCACTTTGTACCGGAAGTGGCCAAAGTTGAACGCAAAAAATGTTCAAATCTTACCGTGTCAAACTTTTGGCGGGTAAAAACTTAGGTTAATTTACAGTTATGTGCATCTATAAAACCACCATTATGTAGTACATGCACGTGTGTACGGTTGTGCAAAAATCGTATCAATATTTCAAAACAACATGGATAAATCGTCTGAAATTAGACGGTCAAAGTTGTGTTGTAAATTAAATCGTTTTAAACTTTCGCGGGCATTTACTTTGCCATTTTGAATACTTCGCACCTGAAAATCCGCCATTTTGTAGATCGCACCTGAAAATCCGCCATTTTGTAGATCATATTACGGACAATAAATGTACAAAAAATCATAACCATAACTTTAAACCGCTTTGTACCGGAAGTCGGAAACCTTTTTAAGCGGCAAAACCGACTTATTAAGATTCTGTCATTTTTGGCGGGAAAATACTCAGCCATTTTGAAAGATATGCCCCTGAAAATTGGCAGTGTTGTAGACTTTTATACCGACTACAAATATGCAAAACATCAGAGTGATATATCAAAACCCCTTTAAACAGGAAGCCGGCAAAGTGATGTGCAGAGACGCGTCTCATACGTGACGAACTTTACGGAGCCATATTTTGGCCATTTTTAAAGTTATGCAACCCGGACTTTGTGGAATTGTCATCATTTTTTACCGTCTATCGTTGTACAAAAAATTAGCGCTCTAGCTCACAAAAGCATTTTTCACAAAAATCTTTGTCGGTCAAAATATCGGCCATTTTTGAAATTTTCGCAAATGTGACTAGGATTCGTGGTGCAGCTTGCAATTGTCTATCTTTGTACAAAAAATTAGCGCTCTAGCTCACAACAAGATTTACCGAAAAAATAGCCCTAACACGGAACTTGATAAATCGTGTCAAATTTGGCGGGCAAAATCTCGGCCATTATGGGATGGGAGGTTCCCACTTCATAAAAACGCCATATTGTCAGGCATTTTCCAGACTTTTCGCGATTGAAAAATCAAAGCGATATATAAAAACCACTTTGTACCGGAAGTGGCCAAAGTTGAACGCAAAAAATGTTCAAATCTTACCGTGTCAAACTTTTGGCGGGTAAAAACTTAGGTTAATTTACAGTTATGTGCGTGTGCATCTAAAAAAACCCACCATTATGTAGTACATGCACGTGTGTACGGTTGTGCAAAAAATCGTATCAATATTTCAAAACAACATGGATAAATCGTCTGAAATTAGACGGTCAAAGTTGTGTTGTAAATTAAATCGTTTTAAACTTTCGCGGGCATTTACTTTGCCATTTTGAATACTTCGCACCTGAAAATCCGCCATTTTGTAGATCATATTACGGACAATAAATGTACAAAAAATCATAACCATAACTTTAAACCGCTTTGTACCGGAAGTCGGAAACCTTTTTAAGCGGCAAAACCGACTTATTAAGATTCTGTCATTTTTGGCGGGAAAATACTCAGCCATTTTGAAAGATATGCCCCTGAAAATTGGCAGTGTTGTAGACTTTTATACCGACTACAAATATGCAAAACATCAGAGTGATATATCAAAACCCCTTTAAACAGGAAGCCGGCAAAGTGATGTGCAGAGACGCGTCTCATACGTGACGAACTTTACGGAGCCATATTTTGGCCATTTTTAAAGTTATGCAACCCGGACTTTGTGGAATTGTCATCATTTTTTACCATCTATCGTTGTACAAAAAAATTAGCGCTCTAGCTCACAAAAGCATTTTTCACAAAAATCTTTGTCGGTCAAAATATCGGCCATTTTTGAAATTTTCGCAAATGTGACTAGGATTCGTGGTGCAGCTTGCAATTGTCTATCTTTGTACAAAAAATTAGCGCTCTAGCTCACAACAAGATTTACCGAAAAAATAGCCCTAACACGGAACTTGATAAATCGTGTCAAATTTGGCGGGCAAAATCTCGGCCATTATGGGAGGTTCCCACTTCATAAAAACGCCATATTGTCAGGCATTTTCCAGACTTTTTTGCGATTGAAAAATCAAAGCGATATATAAAAAAACCACTTTGTACCGGAAGTGGCCAAAGTTGAACGCAAAAAAAAATGTTCAAAATCTTACCGTGTCAAACTTTTGGCGGGTAAAAACTTAGGTTAATTTACAGTTATGTGCATCTATAAAAACCACCATTATGTAGTACATGCACGTGTGTACGGTTGTGCAAAAAATCGTATCAATATTTCAAAACAACATGGATAAATCGTCTGAAATTAGACGGTCAAAGTTGTGTTGTAAATTAAATCGTTTTAAACTTTCGCGGGCATTTACTTTGCCATTTTGAATACTTCGCACCTGAAAAAATCCGCCATTTTGTAGATCATATTACGGACAATAAATGTAAAAAAAAAATATAACCATAACTTTAAACCGCTTTGTACCGGAAGTCGGAAACCTTTTTAAGCGGCAAAACCGACTTATTAAGATTCTGTCATTTTTGGCGGGAAAATACTCAGCCATTTTGAAAGATATGCCCCTGAAAATTGGCAGTGTTGTAGACTTTTATACCGACTACAAATATGCAAAACATCAGAGTGATATATCAAAACCCCTTTAAACAGGAAGCCGGCAAAGTGATGTGCAGAGACGCGTCTCATACGTGACGAACTTTACGGAGCCATATTTTGGCCATTTTTAAAGTTATGCAACCCGGACTTTGTGGAATTGTCATCATTTTTTACCATCTATCGTTGTACAAAAAATTAGCGCTCTAGCTCACAAAAGCATTTTTCACAAAAATCTTTGTCGGTCAAAATATCGGCCATTTTTGAAATTTTCGCAAATGTGACTAGGATTCGTGGTGCAGCTTGCAATTGTCTATCTTTGTACAAAAAATTAGCGCTCTAGCTCACAACAAGATTTACCGAAAAAATAGCCCTAACACGGAACTTGATAAATCGTGTCAAATTTGGCGGGCAAAATCTCGGCCATTATGGGAGGTTCCCACTTCATAAAAACGCCATATTGTCAGGCATTTTCCAGACTTTTTGCGATTGAAAAATCAAAGCGATATATAAAAACCACTTTGTACCGGAAGTGGCCAAAGTTGAACGCAAAAAATGTTCAAATCTTACCGTGTCAAACTTTTGGCGGGTAAAAACTTAGGTTAATTTACAGTTATGTGCATCTATAAAACCACCATTATGTAGTACATGCACGTGTGTACGGTTGTGCAAAAAATCGTATCAATATTTCAAAACAACATGGATAAATCGTCTGAAATTAGACGGTCAAAGTTGTGTTGTAAATTAAATCGTTTTAAACTTTCGCGGGCATTTACTTTGCCATTTTGAATACTTCGCACCTGAAAATCCGCCATTTTTGTAGATCATATTACGGACAATAAATGTACAAAAAATCATAACCATAACTTTAAACCGCTTTGTACCGGAAGTCGGAAACCTTTTTAAGCGGCAAAACCGACTTATTAAGATTCTGTCATTTTTGGCGGGAAAATACTCAGCCATTTTGAAAGATATGCCCCTGAAAATTGGCAGTGTTGTAGACTTTTATACCGACTACAAATATGCAAAACATCAGAGTGATATATCAAAACCCCTTTAAACAGGAAGCCGGCAAAGTGATGTGCAGAGACGCGTCTCATACGTGACGAACTTTACGGAGCCATATTTTGGCCATTTTTAAAGTTATGCAACCCGGACTTTGTGGAATTGTCATCATTTTTTACCATCTGTGGAATTGTCATCATTTTTTACCATCTATCGTTGTACAAAAAATTAGCGCTCTAGCTCACAAAAGCATTTTTCACAAAAATCTTTGTCGGTCAAAATATCGGCCATTTTTGAAATTTTCGCAAATGTGACTAGGATTCGTGGTGCAGCTTGCAATTGTCTATCTTTGTACAAAAAATTAGCGCTCTAGCTCACAACAAGATTTACCGAAAAAATAGCCCTAACACGGAACTTGATAAATCGTGTCAAATTTGGCGGGCAAAATCTCGGCCATTATGGGAGGTTCCCACTTCATAAAAACGCCATATTGTCAGGCATTTTCCAGACTTTTCGCGATTGAAAAATCAAAGCGATATATAAAAACCACTTTGTACCGGAAGTGGCCAAAGTTGAACGCAAAAAATGTTCAAATCTTACCGTGTCAAACTTTTGGCGGGTAAAAACTTAGGTTAATTTACAGTTATGTGCATCTATAAAACCACCATTATGTAGTACATGCACGTGTGTACGGTTGTGCAAAAAATCGTATCAATATTTCAAAACAACATGGATAAATCGTCTGAAATTAGACGGTCAAAGTTGTGTTGTAAATTAAATCGTTTTAAACTTTCGCGGGCATTTACTTTGCCATTTTGAATACTTCGCACCTGAAAATCCGCCATTTTGTAGATCATATTACGGACAATAAATGTACAAAAAATCATAACCATAACTTTAAACCGCTTTGTACCGGAAGTCGGAAACCTTTTTAAGCGGCAAAACCGACTTATTAAGATTCTGTCATTTTTGGCGGGAAAAATACTCAGCCATTTTGAAAGATATGCCCCTGAAAATTGGCAGTGTTGTAGACTTTTATACCGACTACAAATATGCAAAACATCAGAGTGATATATCAAAACCCCTTTAAACAGGAAGCCGGCAAAGTGATGTGCAGAGACGCGTCTCATACGTGACGAACTTTACGGAGCCATATTTTGGCCATTTTTAAAGTTATGCAACGCGGACTTTGTGGAATTGTCATCATTTTTTACCATCTATCGTTGTACAAAAAATTAGCGCTCTAGCTCACAAAAGCATTTTTCACAAAAATCTTTGTCGGTCAAAATATCGGCCATTTTTGAAATTTTCGCAAATGTGACTAGGATTCGTGGTGCAGCTTGCAATTGTCTATCTTTGTACAAAAAATTAGCGCTCTAGCTCACAACAAGATTTACCGAAAAAATAGCCCTAACACGGAACTTGATAAATCGTGTCAAATTTGGCGGGCAAAATCTCGGCCATTATGGGAGGTTCCCACTTCATAAAAACGCCATATTGTCAGGCATTTTCCAGACTTTTTGCGATTAAAAAAATCAAAGCGATATATAAAAACCACTTTGTACCGGAAGTGGCCAAAGTTGAACGCAAAAAATGTTCAAATCTTACCGTGTCAAACTTTTGGCGGGTAAAAACTTAGGTTAATTTACAGTTATGTGCATCTATAAAACCACCATTATGTAGTACATGCACGTGTGTACGGTTGTGCAAAAAATCGTATCAATATTTCAAAACAACATGGATAAATCGTCTGAAATTAGACGGTCAAAGTTGTGTTGTAAATTAAATCGTTTTAAACTTTCGCGGGCATTTACTTTGCCATTTTGAATACTTCGCACCTGAAAATCCGCCATTTTGTAGATCATATTACGGACAATAAATGTACAAAAAAATCATAACCATAATTTTAAACCACTTTGTACCGGAAGTCGGAAACCTTTTTAAGCGGCAAAACCGACTTATTAAGATTCTGTCATATTTGGCGGGAAAATACTCAGCCATTTTGAAAGATATGCCCCTGAAAATTGGCAGTGTTAACGTTGTAGACTTTTATACCGACTACAAATATGCAAAACATCAGAGTGATATATATCAAAACCCCTTTAAACAGGAAGCCGGCAAAGTGATGTGCAGAGACGCGTCTCATACGTGACGAACTTTACGGAGCCATATTTTGGCCATTTTTAAAGTTATGCAACCCGGACTTTGTGGAATTGTCATCATTTTTTACCATCTATCGTTGTACAAAAAATTAGCGCTCTAGCTCACAAAAGCATTTTTCACAAAAATCTTTGTCGGTCAAAATATCGGCCATTTTTGAAATTTTCGCAAATGTGACTAGGATTCGTGGTGCAGCTTGCAATTGTCTATCTTTGTACAAAAAATTAGCGCTCTAGCTCACAACAAGATTTACCGAAAAAATAGCCCTAACACGGAACTTGATAAATCGTGTCAAATTTGGCGGGCAAAATCTCGGCCATTATGGGAGGTTCCCACTTCATAAAAACGCCATATTGTCAGGCATTTTCCAGACTTTTTGCGATTGAAAAATCAAAGCGATATATAAAAACCACTTTGTACCGGAAGTGGCCAAAGTTGAACGCAAAAAAATGTTCAAATCTTACCGTGTCAAACTTTTGGCGGGTAAAAACTTAGGTTAATTTACAGTTATGTGCATCTATAAAACCACCATTATGTAGTACATGCACGTGTGTACGGTTGTGCAAAAAATCGTATCAATATTAAAAAACAACATGGATAAATCGTCTGAAATTACTAAATTAAATCGTTTTAAACTTTCGCGGGCATTTACTTTGCCATTTTGAATACTTCGCACCTGAAAATCCGCCATTTTGTAGATCATATTACGGACAATAAATGTACAAAAAATTATAACCATAACTTTAAACCGCTTTGTACCGGAAGTCGGAAACCTTTTTAAGCGGCAAAACCGACTTATTAAGATTCTGTCATTTTTGGCGGGAAAATACTCAGCCATTTTGAAAGATATGCCCCTGAAAATTGGCAGTGTTGTAGACTTTTATACCGACTACAAATATGCAAAACATCAGAGTGATATATCAAAACCCCTTTAAACAGGAAGCCGGCAAAGTGATGTGCAGAGACGCGTCTCATACGTGACGAACTTTACGGAGCCATATTTTGGCCATTTTTAAAGTTATGCAACGCGGACTTTGTGGAATTGTCATCATTTTTTACCATCTATCGTTGTACAAAAAAATTAGCGCTCTAGCTCACAAAAGCATTTTTCACAAAAATCTTTGTCGGTCAAAATATCGGCCATTTTTGAAATTTTCGCAAATGTGACTAGGATTCGTGGTGCAGCTTGCAATTGTCTATCTTTGTACAAAAAATTAGCGCTCTAGCTCACAACAAGATTTACCGAAAAAATAGCCCTAACACGGAACTTGATAAATCGTGTCAAATTTGGCGGGCAAAATCTCGGCCATTATGGGAGGTTCCCACTTCATAAAAACGCCATATTGTCAGGCATTTTCCAGACTTTTCGCGATTGAAAAATCAAAGCGATATATAAAAACCACTTTGTACCGGAAGTGGCCAAAGTTGAACGCAAAAAATGTTCAAATCTTACCGTGTCAAACTTTTGGCGGGTAAAAACTTAGGTTAATTTACAGTTATGTGCATCTATAAAACCACCATTATGTAGTACATGCACGTGTGTACGGTTGTGCAAAAAATCGTATCAATATTTCAAAACAACATGGATAAATCGTCTGAAATTAGACGGTCAAAGTTGTGTTGTAAATTAAATCGTTTTAAACTTTCGCGGGCATTTACTTTGCCATTTTGAATACTTCGCACCTGAAAATCCGCCATTTTGTAGATCATATTAGACAATAAATGTACAAAAAAATCATAACCATAACTTTAAACCGCTTTGTACCGGAAGTCGGAAACCTTTTTAAGCGGCAAAACCGACTTATTAAGATTCTGTCATATTTGGCGGGAAAATACTCAGCCATTTTGAAAGATATGCCCCTGAAAATTGGCAGTGTTGTAGACTTTTATACCGACTACAAATATGCAAAACATCAGAGTGATATATCAAAACCCCTTTAAACAGGAAGCCGGCAAAGTGATGTGCAGAGACGCGTCTCATACGTGACGAACTTTACGGAGCCATATTTTGGCCATTTTTAAAGTTATGCAACCCGGACTTTGTGGAATTGTCATCATTTTTTACCATCTATCGTTGTACAAAAAAATTAGCGCTCTAGCTCACAAAAGCATTTTTCACAAAAATCTTTGTCGGTCAAAATATCGGCCATTTTTGAAATTTTCGCAAATGTGACTAGGATTCGTGGTGCAGCTTGCAATTGTCTATCTTTGTACAAAAAATTAGCGCTCTAGCTCACAACAAGATTTACCGAAAAAATAGCCCTAACACGGAACTTGATAAATCGTGTCAAATTTGGCGGGCAAAATCTCGGCCATTATGGGAGGTTCCCACTTCATAAAAACGCCATATTGTCAGGCATTTTCCAGACTTTTTGCGATTGAAAAATCAAAGCGATATATAAAAACCACTTTGTACCGGAAGTGGCCAAAGTTGAACGCAAAAAATGTTCAAATCTTACCGTGTCAAACTTTTGGCGGGTAAAAACTTAGGTTAATTTACAGTTATGTGCATCTATAAAACCACCATTATGTAGTACATGCACGTGTGTACGGTTGTGCAAAAAATCGCGGCAAAACCGACTTATTAAGATTCTGTCATATTTGGCGGGAAAATACTCAGCCATTTTGAAAGATATGCCCCTGAAAATTGGCAGTGTTGTAGACTTTTATGCCGACTACAAATATGCAAAACATCAGAGTGATATATCAAAACCCCTTTAAACAGGAAGCCGGCAAAGTGATGTGCAGAGACGCGTCTCATACGTGACGAACTTTACGGAGCCATATTTTGGCCATTTTTAAAGTTATGCAACGCGGACTTTGTGGAATTGTCATCATTTTTTACCATCTATCGTTGTACAAAAAATTAGCGCTCTAGCTCACAAAAGCATTTTTCACAAAAATCTTTGTCGGTCAAAATATCGGCCATTTTTGAAATTTTCGCAAATGTGACTAGGATTCGTGGTGCAGCTTGCAATTGTCTATCTTTGTACAAAAAATTAGCGCTCTAGCTCACAACAAGATTTACCGAAAAAATAGCCCTAACACGGAACTTGATAAATCGTGTCAAATTTGGCGGGCAAAATCTCGGCCATTATGGGAGGTTCCCACTTCATAAAAACGCCATATTGTCAGGCATTTTCCAGACTTTTTGCGATTGAAAAATCAAAGCGATATATAAAAACCACTTTGTACCGGAAGTGGCCAAAGTTGAACGCAAAAAATGTTCAAATCTTACCGTGTCAAACTTTTGGCGGGTAAAAACTTAGGTTAATTTACAGTTATGTGCATCTATAAAACCACCATTATGTAGTACATGCACGTGTGTACGGTTGTGCAAAAAATCGTATCAATATTTCAAAACAACATGGATAAATCGTCTGAAATTAGACGGTCAAAGTTGTGTTGTAAATTAAATCGTTTTAAACTTTCGCGGGCATTTACTTTGCCATTTTGAATACTTCGCACCTGAAAATCCGCCATTTTGTAGATCATATTACGGACAATAAATGTACAAAAAATCATAACCATAACTTTAAACCGCTTTGTACCGGAAGCTTCGGAAACCTTTTTAAGCGGCAAAACCGACTTATACTCCCCCTCCCCCCAAACCCATAAAAACCCCATTTCTTTAACCCCCCCCCCCCCCCCCCCCCCCCCCCCAACCCCCCCCCCCCCCCCCCCCCCCCCCCCTAAAAAATTCCACCCCCATTTTTTACAAGATCCCCCCCCTCAAAACCACTTAAACCCAATTATCAAAACCCTAAGCCATGGTTAAAATGAGCCCATGATGAACCCCAAAAATACTTTACTTACCCCCCATGATAAAATATTTAACCCAACCCATCTTAATACCAATATAATTATCCCCCAAAATACAATGACATGATCCCCCCCAAATGATTTCCCCAATAAGATGAAATACCCCCCCCCCATAAAATCACCCCCCCCCAACCCCATGTCCCCCAACCCAATCCCCCCACCCCCATACCCCCCCTACCAAATTGAAACAAACCCTAAACAATTTTACCCCCCCCAAAATTACTGCATTACTCGCATTACCCTTAAAAGACATTTTTTCTTCCCTATAACTCCATTGTCCTGGTCCCAACCACAATCACCATTTATGTTCTTGCTCCGATTTGCAGTTTTTTTTTCTTATTAACCCTGTTTGTAATTTCTTAGCCCCTAGGGACAAACTGCATAATAAGAAAAAACATATAATAAATGATTTCATATTGCATGTCTGATTTTCCCGTGGTTGAAATATATAGTAATTTGACACTGATATTTCCTTCCCCCAATTCAAACAAACTAACATAAATAAATACAAAAATTTATAAAAAAGCAAAATTTGAAAACTTTTAACAACCAAATAAATGACCATGTAACAAAAAAATAGTTTCCATATGCGAACCAATGATAAGCCTTGGTTTACAAAACAATTAGATTTCCAAAAATTAGAAATAACCCCCATTCACAAAAAAATATCATTCATTGCATTTAAAAACCCCTCATCTTGATCATTAGTTCTTCCCCCTCCCCCCGAGTTTCCTTTTAAGATTGACAATATTGTATTTACGGAACAGGATATCAAAGAATCAGCTTTCTAATCTTAAATGAAAAGAAAACTGCAGGACCTGATGGTATTGTCCCAAATTCATAAAACTATTGACACCCCTCTATTTCTATTCCTCTTACCCTTCTCTGCAATAAAACTATGGAAACCGGTTGTATTCCCTTGCCATGGAAAGCTGCTAACATGAATGCCATATACCAAAGGGAAAGGTGATGTAAATGATATTTCCAACTATCGACCCATTTCTATCACCCTTTGCTTCAGTAAAATAATAGAAAAAGTAATTTTTAGGTATCTATATAATTACCTACGTGACTGTGAAGTAATCACCAAACATCAGTCCGGCTTCATTCCGGTGATTCAACTGTGAACCAACTTCTTTCGATATACAATAATATCACTAACTCATTAGACAAAGGAAAAGAAGTCCGGTCTGTTTTCTGTGATATAAGTAAAGCCTTTGATAGAGTGTGGTATGATGGACTATTATTTAAATTAGAATCTTATGGTTTTAAAGGGAAATTATTAGGGTGGTTTAGAAATTATCTTACTGATAGGAAAGCAACGTGTTTTAACTGAAGGCATTTTCTCTACATTTAAAACTGTTAACGCTGGAGTCCCTCAGGGATCTGTCTTAGGCCCTTTTTTATTTCTATTATATATTAACGACATAACTAATATTGTTACTAGTGATTGCAAATTGTTTGCAGATGACACTTCGATTAGTGAAGTAATTGATAATAACCAAATCTATGCTGCCCATACACTTTCACAAAATCTTTCGAATATAAGTACCTGGGCTCTGAAATGGGACATAAAGTTTAACCCCACTAAAACTGAATCATTAATATTTTCAAGGAAACGAAACATCATTCATCCCGATATATACTTTGACAATAACACGGTTCATACAGCTAGCACACATGGACATTTAGGAGTTCTACTTTCTGACGACTGTAAATGGACTCACCACATAGATTATGTATACCAGAAAGCATTTAAAAGGATAAATATTTTAAAAACATTAAAAAAAAAAAGTGTCACGTCAAAACTCTTTTAAACATTTATAAAAGTTATATCTTACCTATTTTAGAATATGCTGATGTTTTATGGGATAACTGTACTGAACAATGTAAAATTTCTGTTAGAGTCTGTCCACTTAGAAGCCGCTAGGATTATAACGGGATTGCGCAGAGGTACCTCCCATGATATACTTTATAAAGAACTAGCTTGGGAATCTCTTTCTGATCGGCGTCAAAAACACAAACTTATTCTTATGTTTAAGATACTCCGTGGATTTGCTCCACAGCATTTGATTGAAATTGTACAACCATTTTTATATCAGCCTGAAAATGAGAGATATCCACTAAGGATGACAAGATATTTTAATATTCCTATGTGCAGAACTGCAAGTTATTATACTAGTTTTTTTTCCAAGTACCTTTTAGAGAATTTAATTCTTTCGCTTTAAACTTTGACTATTCGAATGTTAATACTGTTGCACAATTTAAAACACTCCTTTTTAACATTAATAAAATGGAACCTGATATAACAAATACTTTTATAAACAAAGGTTCTCGAATTTATAAATATTACTCTGTGCCAGCTCAGAAATTCCTCTAGCAATCTAAATTCTGACCTATTTCGCGATCATTTGAGAGATTCTCCATGGAAATGTAGGTAGTGGTGTGTATATGTTAGGACTCAAACACGTGTTGGTAGCTTTCTGGTGTTTATTCGTGGAGTCCTTAAGAGCGACTCCGTTAAACTTGTGAAATCTTAGTTTATATAGAGATACATGGACATTCAACATCAATCAGTTTTATAATAAATGTCAGAGTACATATCCTTCTTAAGTAATCTGACCACTTCTTGTCACGAATACGCACTTAAGTAATAGTGTATCGGAATCTGTTGACTTGGTCATGATAGCTACAAGGCATATACATATAACCGTCTATAACCGTCTGGTTACTGCGACCTGATGTCTAAGGCTATATGTGTACCTATAGTAGACTAAGTGTATTCATTGAATTTACATAAAGCTAATTTTCTAAATATTTAACATTTCCATATAATGGCACATCCAATTTGTTCTTGTGGCCTTGGTAATGAAACAGCCGAACACTATCTTTTCATATGTCCTTTATTTAATGAATAAAGATCATCACTCAGAACCAAAATACATAACTCTAATATCCCCCACTCGCATTTTTAACGCAAAAACTCTACTGCATGGCTGTGGCAATTGTGATGAAGAAAAAAATATATATTTATTGCAATGCATATCAGAATATATATCTGAAACTAAAAGTTTTTTTTTAGGAAAGTTTTTTCTACTTATGATAGGTTGGGGAGATATCACTATTAATAATTATTCATTCATTAATGTAATGATTATAATGTGTAATATGATTTGTTGTTAATGTGTACTTTCCGCGGATGTGGTTTGGTGATGGACTTTTATAGGCTTTGCCGGTTGCCAAATCCAGTTGCATACTTATTTGCAATTAATTTGTTGAAATGTAAAATGATACCTTTGTAGTATATTGTCTTCCTTGATTTTGTTTAGATGTATGCAGACTTTGTGTGAACAAAGTACATCCCGAAATCACACACTCAGAATATGTTAATCTTTTTAAGTAACTTGATACAATTTAACGGCAAAGGTGTGATATTTATTGTGCATGTGCTCTTTGTACTTAATTAATGTATTTTAAAGCAACACTTTGGTCCCATAGAAATTATCATTGATCTGTTTGTTTCCATTCATGGTCATCTTTAATCTACATCTTCACGTCACATATTGTTGATTGTGATTTGTAAAGGCCTATTTAAGTAATTCCGGATCCAGGTAGGTTCCGGTACCAACTTTAGTAATTCCGGATTTGGTTTGAGTGCTAGTCACGCCACCTATTATGGGATATCATAAACGCTAGCTAAGCATGGTGTGTCTCAGCGAATAGGATCAACAGCGGAAACGATACGGTAGGAGATCACTGTACATACATGTACAATTATAATTTATCAAGACTTTAATTATATTACAGATGTGTTAATGATTGATTCTGATGAACAGTTTGATGTAATTGCTATTTTTATCGTGATATATTGAGTCATATGAGTGCGCGTTAGTTTGTTTACATTTCGATGCCACGCTTGTTAGATTCATATGTGTAACTTTGTGTATTATGTCTTAATTACAGTCAATCTGTTCTGTTCAACGATGAACTTGAATTGTCGGCGTAATTTGTTGAGATCTGAGACGCACATGATTAACTTTATTTCTTTGCTCAAGTAGAGTAAGTTCACTTTTATGCACTTAATTCTTCATGTATGTTTTGCAGAGTTTGATAATTGTCTCCCTTTAATTGCCAAATTCAATTATTTTCATTACCTAACTCTTTTATAGAAGTGTGAAATAATTTAGTGATTATCTCCCTTTGTAAAGTTGACAATTTTCATCTGTACAATACTGTGCTAAAGATTTTCTATCTACAGCAAATATTACCTATCATATAAATGCTAGTTTTATTAATAATTGTATGCTAATTTCAATGGTATTATTGTAAAAATAGTCACTTTTCATCTATCACCCATTGGGAAAATTGCTTACTGCAATTTTGTTTAGGGGGCGGATGTTGTGTATATGGAATGGGTGAAGATGTTAAAAGTGATTGTTTGCTTCTTGTCACTAATTGACCTACTTAATAGTCCCATGCGGCATTTATTACGATATGTTTGGAACTCATTTGTAGAGGAGTCTAATAAAGAAAACGGAAATCAAGAAAAAAAAGCTGTAGTGTTTTGTGTGCGCATCTAAAATATTGAAATATAAATGATTCCCCGATCACACGCTTTTCGTTTTTTTCTATAATTTCACACTATTTTTCGACAAAATTATCTATATATTATGTATCTATCTGTAAACTTTACTTTTAATGGTATTTTGTTGCCAAGTAAAGCCCGCGCGGTAAATATATGTCTTATATATACAAATAACAAGATTGTGGCTCGATTGCGAGATCACGAATTTTGCGAAGCCACTTCTCTTTCGTTTCTTAATACTTCCATGCTATATTTAGGCTAATTATCTATATATATATATATAAATATCCGGAAACTATACTTCAACGAAGTTTGGATAAAAAATAAAAGCCCGGTGGTCTTATATTTACAAATAACAAGATTACGGATTGCTTGCGAGATCGCTAAATTAGCGAAGCCATACCGCTTTATTTTTTAAATAGTTTAACACGGCTCTTCACTGTGGTTAGGTTGCGAGATCGCGAATTTCGCAAACCCGTACTACTTTCGTTTTTAAATGTTTTCATGCTATTTTTGGTCTATATTATTTATACCTTAGTTATCTATTTGTACACTATACTTTTAAAGGTCTTTGAATGAAAACGTTCCGGCCGGAAGTGTAGCAAGAACATGCGTTTTTCACGGTAGCAGTTTTCAGCGATGCTTCAACTTTGTTGCCTTTTCATGGATATTTGACCGCCTGTGTACCGGTAAGCTGAACATCGACGTTCGTGTTTCCCTGTGACTCGGACATTTCCGTATGCTAGACTTTCCTTCCTTCGCGTTGTTCGAGTGATGAATTTACAGTGTGCACACTGACAGTACTGTAGTATTTTCTCCTTGTAATCGCCGGATCGCGTCGTTGAAGAGGAGCTGATATCATATAGACTTTTTCCTCTAATTAAATATTATTGTAATTACAATATCACTTGCTTATATTTATTATTAACATTGATATTTCATTCCATTTTTAATTGATTGTATGTATTTTCCGTGAACTCTTCACAGATGAGGAGGAGGAGTCTCCGCACAACTATCTCGACAAGGTGACCTTCATTGTGGAGTTAGATGATGGAATATTGAGGAGAGGGAATGAGGTTTTATACTATTTTCCAGATGTTTTCTCTGAGGGGGAATCTTGACCTTGGCCATACTATTGATTTCCCTTACCGGATTGAACTCAGCGATTCTTCAACATTCAAACAGTGGCATCGGCGAATACCACCCGCCATGATCCAGGATGTGAGAGAACACTTACAGCACTTGTTAGCATGTGGTGTTATCAGAAGATCATGCTCACCCTGGGCGTCAGGTGTAGTCTTAGCCGGGAAGGAGGACGGGTCCTGACGTATGTGTATCGACTATCGCCAAC
This sequence comes from Argopecten irradians, assembly GCF_041381155.1. Taxonomy (NCBI): domain Eukaryota; kingdom Metazoa; phylum Mollusca; class Bivalvia; order Pectinida; family Pectinidae; genus Argopecten; species Argopecten irradians. The sequence goes on from NW_027187743.1 coordinate 28,671, forward strand.
TTAATAACTGAACTATTAAGGATGCGTACGCCCTCACACGGATTGAGGAAATACTCGACTCCCTTTCTGGATCCTCATTCTTCTCCGTGTTTGACATGAAGAGTGGCTACCATCAAGTTGAGGTCGCGGAGCACCATAAGGAGCGTACAACATTTACTTTAGGCCCCCTTGGGTTCTATAAGTATAACCGAATGCCTTTTGGTATTGCCAACGCCCCGGCCACTTATCAGCGACTCATGGACCAATGCCTCGGGGAGTTACATATGGTGGATTATTTCATCTATCTTGATGACGTCGTTACATTTCCATCTACCTTTGAGGAGCACTTGGAGAAACTTCAGCGTGTACTACAGCGTTTGAGGGAACATGGGATCAAGCTGTCACCCAAGAAGTGTTCTTTCTTTTAACGCCGCGTGAAATATCTTGAGTTTATAGTAACAGCAGCTGGTATTGAAGCAGACCCCAGTAAAGTAGGGAAGATTGCTAACTGGGAACGGCCATCCAGCCCGGAAGATGTTCGCCGGTTTTTGGGTTTTGCCGGATATTACCGGAAGTTCATCAAGGATTTTGCAAAAGTAGCCCAGCCTTTGACAAATCTTATGCCACCATCTCGGAAATCCGGAGAGAAGAAGGACAGCGATAGCTATTGGAATTCGGGAGAGGAGCAGGAACTTACGTTCATCTCATTAAAGGAAAGATTAGCCTCCCCGCCAGTATTAGCCTATCCGGATTACGCCAAACCCTTCGAGGTTCACTGTGATGCAAGTCATAAAGGTATCGAAGCTGTGTTGTATCAGGAAAGAGAGGCACATGCCATCGCTTATGCCTGCCGGAGATTGTCAAGGTCGGAACCAAGGTCTAACCCTACCCAGCCCATAAGTTCGAGTTTCTTGCCATGAAATGGGCCATCACCGAGAAGTTTATGGACTACCTGTACGACCATCGCTTTTCTGTGGTGACGGAGAACAATCCGCTCACCTATGTTCTGACGAGTGCGAAACTTGACGCTCTAGGTCATCGCTGGTTTGCAGCTCTTTCCGCAAACGATTTCAACATCCGATTTCGACGAGGAAAATCCCACATAGATGCTGATACATTGTCTCGGTTGCCAACTCCAGGAATCAGTGGCCATTATGTCAAGGAGGAAACCATTCTTGAGGACTCTGTTGCTGCTGTATGTCGGATGTTGTATGGTCAGCCTCCCTTTTAGAGTATTTGTTTAGCAGATACTAGAGTAGACAGTATGGATGCTACTTGCATGGAAGATCTTGAGTTGAGTTTCTGGGACATGAGAAGAACACAAAGGAAGGATGAAGTTTTGGGGCCCTGCATTAGCAATGACCAGGATGGCGTTAAGTCCAGGAGAGAGGAGTTACCTGAGTCAACGTGGAATCCTTCGATATACCACCACTTTGATTCCCTCATAGATAAGGGAGGAGCCCTTTATCGACAAGCCTTTGTGAATGGAGAGACGAAGCATCAGTTGGGTCTTCCTACGTCGCTTATACTTTTTGTCTTGAGGAGCTTTCCACAACAACATGGGACATTTAGCTCTGACCAAAACTCTATCACTGTGTAGAGACCGCTTATACTGGCCTTTTATGTCTACGGATGTTGAGAAGTGGATAGCGAGGTGTAACCGATGTTTGTGGTGGAAAACCCTCACCAGGGAAATGGCACCCTTAGTCTCTATCCAGACCACACAACCTCTGGAACTTGTCTGTATGAACTACCTAACCACGGAGCCGTCCAAGGGAAATTACCAGCATATCTTAGTCATGGTCATTACAGACCATTTTACTCGATATGCCGATCCGTAACCAGACCAGCAAGACCACCGCTGAGGCTCTGATGAATCATTTCATTATATACTTTGGGATGCCAAAGCGCTTGCACTCGGATCAAGGGATGATCTTCAGGAGTAAGCTTGTGAAGCAGTTTTGCCGTATGACGGGTATTTCTCCATCCTAGACAACGCCGCATCATCCACAGGGCAACGGACAATGAGAACGATTTAACCGCATCCTGTTGAGCATGCTCGGAACCATGGAGGAGGAGGAGAAGCGGGATTGCAAATCCTATGTTGCACCTCAAATGCACGCATATAATGCCACAAGGAACGAGTTTACGGGGTACTCCCCATTTTACCTTTTGTATGGGAGAGAGCCGCGATTACCTGTGGACCTTGCCTTCGGAGTCGAGTTGGACAATTCGAAGGAATCATTACACTGCTATGTGGAGTCGATGCGAAGACGGCTTAAGGACTCCTACACTATTGTCCTCCAAGAGTAACGCAGCTAAAGTACGGATACGTGGAGCTTTTGTCCGCACCTGAGATTGGGTCTTGGTTAAAACGGTTGGTTTTGATGGCAAGCACAAGCTTGCTGACAAGTGGGAGGAGGAAATATATGTGGTACTGGATCAACCCAATCCAGATATGCCTGTTTATGTGGTACAAAAGGAGGATAGTCGAGGGAGAAAGCGTACTCTACACAGAAACCTTCTCCTTCCCGTCGGTTCAGTGCAGATGACAAATATGTACCTACACAACCACCACGGAAAACCCCAAACCCAGCGCCTAGGATGACACAACGGAGTGGAAAGGAATCACAGAAAGAGCCTCAGGCCAAACTTGAGGACTCAATGGAAGTTTCTTCCGTTGCCGACTCCGATGACAGCGATACGAAACTCCTCGTGTCAGTACCCCATATGCCAGCTGTTGGTGACGCCCAGACAGGTGCCATGGATACAGCAGTTGAGCAACCTGTAAATGACCATGAGTCGACAATGGTCCCTGCTGAAGATGATGCAGACTCCTTTATTGATAGGACCAATAGGGAGGATGTTGATCCACTTGGAGGACAGGAGGAGGATGATACAGCCGTGGTAGAGTCTCCAATGATCCCGTGACGTTCTGGGAGAGTCCGTCGGCCGCCTAAGAAGTTCACCAGTGGTGGCTGGTTGGAGGCTGTATTATCAGTGGTACAAACATCAGCCTGATTTTTAACCATGATTATATCGTTTGCCTATTTTATTTATTTTGCAACATTATATTTTCCCTGTAATTGTATAAGTTTATATTATATCTTGTAATGCCTTTCTATTACATATTTCATTACACTGGTATTTGGCTGTTCCTTATTGTCTATTATAAGGATGGCGGGGACGCCATTCTTGCACAGGGGGTGTATGTTGTACCCTGTTATCTTCGATTATTTTAATTGTGTTGTTTTAATCTTATGGGTTATATTTGTGCTGTTCGTTTCCCATGTGGTGGTGATGTGTTCGTTGCTCATTTAAACATTCTATACTCGTTGTGTGATTGTCACGTTGTGCGTATCCTATGCTGTGTTACAGGTAGCCGTCAGTCATGTACGTACTTTGTATGTACGATTGGTGAGTTTCCGGAGAGAAAAGGGGTAATATAACAATTATTAATAAACTGATTTGACTGATGACGGGCAGAACAGGACATGCGCACTGCTCTTCTTCTTTCTTTCTATCCTATTTTTTGGCGCTTTTTTCCCCACTGTCATTCTGGACATTGGTCAGTGAAGACGCCATTTATACTTTAGCAGATTTGTTCTTTTCTATTATTGTTCTATTCACTTTTACTATGAGATGGTCTAGTTGTGGATATTACGACAGTAATTATAACACTTCAGAAAGGATGACAAAAACTATGCTACTATGTGTTACATTTCAATACATTTGAAAATACTGGTATCCGCTTCATTTCCAGATAACATATGAATTTCAATGATGGTCAAAAGGAAGATCAGAGTGGCTTCATTTTTTGGGAAGTGATATACCGTCTTACCTACGTTCACCAAATTAGTAAGTTCAAATGCCTTGCGGTACATGCCAAAATGTCAATACATGACAATGCACTAAATGACAAACATTGCGGACGAATGAACCAGAGTTTTTAACTTCCTGCGTCGGAAATTCCCGGTAAACGACTAAGCAATTTTCGTCAACAAATATATTTTAATCATAATTTTTTGAAAATCAATTTTTTTAATCAATCAATTATTAACATTTGCATTTGTATTAAGTATCAAAGAAAATATAGGTATATACACTATTGCATTTACAATCTTAGGATTCTATAGCAATTAATTTTCAAAATGCTAGAGTTTAAACATTCCTATGTCAATCATTTTGAATCCAACATGACTGACAGCTTTTACCGGTTACTAGCGCTCATATTTGCATTCGGTAACCCTGACCCTAGGCATAGAACAAAAATGAGAATTCAGTTAGTTTTCAAGATATTAGACATTCAGTTTTTGTGTGGCCATGGCCATGGCCGCCAGAACCAAGATCCGCTTAGGGTCCCGTTCTCAAATACCTCGTATAAGGCTACAGTAATGGTGTCACATATTTTATGCTTGTATCACAAATTGCACGATTCGGCCAAAACTTGAGCTTAAGCTAAACTACGGGCATAATTCGGGATTCAATTTTAAAAGTATGCCTTAAGGTAGGTCCATACTTTTGAAAACCGCGCCAGTTCATATGACGCTAAACCGGAAGCTGCCGAGGTTGTTTTGAATTCATGAATGGTTTCTGATACGCTACGACATTCCACTTGGATATTTTTTCAATAGGTGAAAATTGTCTATATATAATATTGAATGTTAAAAATCATTAAATAAATCAAATAAAAGCAATAAAGTGAATATAACATGCTATCTCTGAGGTTTTTGCAGTCCCTGTCGTAAATGGGAATGGACTTTCAAACACCGCAAGCAACGTTCGTCGCAATAAATGATAAGTGGGGACCCGTCCGGACTGAAATTCCGGAATTCTAAAAAAATCGTCTACGGATTTCCTTAAAACACAAAATTTGGAGAAAATTATAAAAATAAACAGACATAAACCAGATAGAATATGACAAAAACATATGGATTTATGTAGAATGTTTTTTGCTTCATGATTTTTAAAAAATAGTCAAATATGACCAATCTTGCTCTGGATGAAATAGGGGTAGGGTTGTGAGTTACAAACTTTAAGCTTACAAAATTGTGAAAATTTGATCGAGGACCCCAGGTTTTTATATGATATTTGAAAAATATATTACCTTGGGCATATCATCTACAAATATTGTGAAATTGACATGGGTTTTTCATTTCTTTTTTTGCCTATTTGGTTTTTTTAGGGGCGAAAACATGACAAAACGTGATAATTACGTATAGAAACGTTCCTCGAAAATAATGAAAATTAGTTAGCATTTGTTAAAATACAATAGTTTTGTATATTGTTTTATCTCTAAAAATTAAAGACAAAAATCAACAGGATTGAGACTACATTCACCCTAATATTACGGAAAACATTGTTATGTATGACCCTAAATACATGTAGTTATGAGATAAGGGAGATAACTCCTATAACTTTTTTATCAATACATCCTATAAAGGTCATATCATTAAAGCTGACAATGCAAGTTAAAAATGTACATTTGAGATTAAAAAAAAATAATGAAATTTCTTTTTTCAAAATTTGTTTCTGAGACAGCCCATTGCGTTTCTAAGGACGGGCAGACGCCATTTTGTTTGAACTCAGCTTGGATACGAGACGCCTGCCGACCCCTATATAAAGCGCGTGAATCGACACACGTGCGCTCAGTCATGTACATATACACCTAGCAGTTGTCCACTGTGTATCACCTACTGATACATAAACAAAACACCTTACCTGTAAATATGTGTAGGGCTGGTTTTAGTAAGCAAACATGTCAACTCTTCTAAGCTGTATTTAGAGGTTTCACAAATTTAACTTTCCACACAAATGAATAAAAATCCTGATAATAATCCGTCCACATATCTCCATGTATGCTATCGTACCCGATGTACTCGACTGGCCACTTGCACGTGACCATCTGCCCCGAACAAGTGACGCTTCCATATATAAACTACCAAAGGCACACACGTGTACATGTGCGTGTAATATCTAATATGTTGAAGTGTTTTATTTGCTCGTATTTGACATATTTTGGGATCTAGCTGACATTATTACTTCAATGAAACCTTGTCAGGTGAGTGCAGTATTTATATTTAGTTTGACAATGTTATCTCCTATTAGAATTTCCGTGTCTGTTTACGTTATAATCAAAATGGATCTCGCACGTGGAAAGAATGTATGAATTCATGCATTACTCTTGATTTAACTGTATATATCTTTATATGGTTCTTAGAAACTTTATTTGAGATAACATTTAAAGCACTAACCATTTTATTATCATTACGGCTTGGGTATATAGTACAGTAGATCTAGAGCCAGTCAGGTGTTAGTTGTTACACCTTGAACAGCAAGCGTTCGACTGACTGCACGTGTGTGTGGTTCACGCGCTTTATATAGGGGTCGGTACCCGGTGTTGTATCTAAGCAGAGTTAAAACAAAATGGCGACTGCCCGTCCTTAGAAACGCAAGGGGTTGTCTCAGAACCGAATTTTGAAAAAAAAATATTGAAAAAAAACCTGTATTATTTTTTTTATACTCAAATGTATATTTTTTAACTTGCATTGTCAGCTTTAATCTAGCTTATAGAACTTTCTAGAATATAATCATGTATAAACAAATATGTTTGTAAACATGTTGATTTTAAGTAGAGATCTAGAATGATCTATTTCCAGAAAGTTATGTGTGTTTATTTGTTTACTGCTTTTAGTTAGATATTTCTAGAAGTAGAAGGTTCTCCAATATTCTTGAATTAGGGTTTAGCTATATATACTCCAGCTGTCCAAGGCTAATCAGAACTGTAATGAGACCTGTAATGAGGCATATCAAGAATTGTACAGTGCCATATTAGATTATATTGGGAGAGCTATTGTGACTTTATCTGTGGATTATTACAACACTTTGTGTGGATTTATTCATATTGCCTGGAACTTTACAAATCATCTATGGACATTCATTTTCCTCGTGGATTTTTGATTATTGTTAATTTGAAACCTGGAAGGATCAAGGATTATACCAGGACATTCGCATACAGATAAGTAACACTTTAAATCATCGTATTACTCTTGTACCACCACCAATTACTTTAGACATTGTAAACCATCTCTGTATAATATTGTAGATATAATTAAATTGTTTTTTTGAATTTAGCTGCTGGTTTCTCATTTCGTTTTCATTCGTTCATGTAACAGAAGTGGGGGCTCGTGTCCGAGATCGATATTTAATTTGTGAAATCTAACTTTGAAAAATTAATTAAGAAATTTTCAAAATTTGTGTAAAAACTTGGAGTTAACATTTGAAACCAACAGCTAGATTAACATGACTATTATGCAGGTAGAACAGTTTGTTAAAGCGCCATCCCTGGAAGTTCTTTTGCAAGTTAGTAAGAAGGATTTACTGTTATTGAGTAAACATTTAGGCCTAACTATCAAAACTAATTTGAGGAAAGCTGAAATTCGGAATGTAATTATATAATTGAACCTTTCCGTTGCAAGTGAAACGGAGGAATTTCCGTGCCGACTTCTTGATGGGAATGTGGAAGTAGGCATCCTTCAGATCTACTGAAGTAGCCCACATCCCCTCTCTCACCGAAGCTATGATGCTCCGTGGAGTCTCCATCTTGAAGTGAGGAGAATCTACGTGCCTGTTGAAGGCACTTAGATCTATGATGGGACGCCAATTATATTTTGTTGACAATGGCAAATTTGTCTCTAGTGCATTATATAGTATAGAGGAAACAGTCAGTTCAAAAATTCAAATTAGACAAATGGAACTTGAACATGAAATGAAACTAAGACAAATGGAAATAGATAGAGAGAAAGAAATGAGAGAAAAAGAAATTGAGAAAGAATTAAAAGAAAAAGAGAGAGATCAGATGTTAGAGCTAGAGAAGCAAAAAATTCAAGCTGAAACAGAACTTAGAATGAAAGAATTAGAACTAGCTTCTCAAGACGGTTCAAGTAATCTAGCTTTTAGGGGTTTACAAGGAAACAGAGGTTTTGATGTCAGTAGAAATATTAGGTTAGTTCCTCCTTTTCAAGAGAAAGAAGTTGACAAGTATTTTCTGCATTTTGAGAAAATAGCTGACAGTATGAAATGGCCTGAAGATAAGCTTACAATGCTTCTTCAGAGTGTCCTGATTGGTAAAGCTAGAGACATTTATTCTTCTTTATCTGTTGATGATATTTCAAATTACCAAGTAGTCAAGAAAGCTATTTTGAAAGCTTATGAATTAGTTCCTGAGACTTACCGCCAGAAATTTCGAAACTCGAGAAAGAGAGATGAACAAACTCATGTAGAATTTGCCAGAGAAAAAGAACAATTATTTAATAGGTGGTGTGATTCTAAAGAAATTGATGAGGATTTCGGTAAATTGAGGCAATTATTGTTGATAGAGGAGTTTTAAACGTTGTGTCCACACAAACATAAAAACTCATTTAGATGAGAGAAAAGTTGAAATACTTAGTGAAGCAGCTACAATGGCTTATGATTACGCTCTCACACCCACAAAGGCTCATTTGTTAAAAACAGTTCTCAAGACAAAAACAGTACCACAGGTACTAATAAATTTGGTCAGCCTAGGAACCCAACCTTTAGTGGCCCTTCTAACGACAAACCTAAATTAGGTGATAAGACTAAGTCTGATTCTAAAACATATCATAGGGCAGGTGTGGGGTCTCCTTCTGGTCCTATTTGTAATTACTGCAAGAAAGTAGGACTTATTATGTCTGAATGTTATTCTCTCCAGCGTAAGGAGCAAATGCGTAAACAGTCAGTTCCTTCTGTGTTAGCTATGTCAAAGCCTAGTCAGAAACTTAGTGATATTGTGGAAGATTCTAAAGTGTCTGTTGAAATTAAGAGCTCAGAGTCTGATAGTGTCTTGGAGAAGTACTCTCCCTTCATTTCTGAAGGTTTTGTTTCACTTACTAGTGATATCACCAACTTGAAACCTGTGAAGATTTTGAGAGATACTGGGGCTTCTCATTCTTTAATATTAGATGGTGTAGTACCTTTGTCTGAGGAGACCTCATCTGGTAGTAGTGTTTTGCTTCAAGGTGTAGAGTTAGGTTTTGTTAATGTACCTCTCCATTGTGTTTATTTAAAGTCAGACTTGGTTACTGGGCCTGTCACCATTGGTGTTAGACCGGAACTTCCCATAGAGGGCGTGTGTCGCTCATTTTAGGCAATGACTTGGCTGGAGAGAAAGTTAGGGTAGATCCCTTAGTGTCCAGTATCCCTGATAAAACATATGATGCTGAGACTATTCAACAGTCATTTCCTGGTATTTTCCCTTCTTGTGCTGTAACTCGATCAATGGGTAAGAAGGTTTCTGATGTTGCAGTAGTTGAGGATCATTATAGTCCAGGGTTAGGTGACACTTTCTTGGCTCATGATATAGAGAATATCGGGGGCAAGTGTGATCTTTTGAGCAATCCTGTAGACTTTGATAGTGATGGAGTTGTTCCTAACAAGGGTACTTCTTTTTCTGACATGATGAGCAAATCATCTTTGTCTAGAAAGGAGCTTATAGTAGAACAGGAAAAAGATCCTGAAATTTCCTTATTGTGTAATCGGGCTTTGAGTGAGAAAGAGGCTGAGAAAGTCCCGGTTTGTTACTTCCGTAAGTCAGGTGTGTTGATGCGCAAGTGGCGTCCCCTGATGTGTCTCCCGAAGAAGACTGGAAGGTTGTCAATCAAATAGTTGTCCCACCAAGGTATAGGCAAGATATTCTGAGTTTGTCTCATGATGTACCTATGGCAGGGCATTTAGTTGTGACCAAGACTTATAACAGAATCCTAGATCACTTCTTTTGGCCCAAGTTGAAACGGGATGTGGCTGATTTTTGTAGGTCTTGTCATACTTGTCAGGTAGTAGGGAAACCTAATCAGAAAATCCCTGTTGCACCTCTGCATCCCATTCCAGCATTTGAGGAACCATTTTGTAGAGTCATTATAGACTGTGTAGGTCCTCTACCCAAAACTAAGTCTGGGAATGAGTATCTTTTAACTATTATGTGTGCTTCCACACGCTTTCCTGAAGCCATTCCACTCAGGAATATTAAAGCCCCTAACATAGTCAAGGCTTTGGTTAAATTCTTTACATTGGTTGGTCTTCCAAAAGCTGTCCAATCGGACCAAGGTTCGAATTTCATGTCTGGTATTTTTCAACAAGTCATGTACCAGCTCCAGATCAAGCAGTATAAGTCTAGTGCTTATCATCCAGAGTCTCAGGGTGCTTTAGAACGTTTTCATCAGACATTGAAGAATATGATGAGATCTTATTGTTTTGAAAAGCAAAAGAGATTGGGACGAAGGTATACACATGTTGTTGTTTGGCGTTAGAGAATCTGTACAAGAATCTCTTGGCTTCAGTCCCTTTGAACTTGTGTTTGGACATACTGTACATGGTCCTTTGAAAATTTTGAAAGACAAAATTTATGGACGAAGATTCTAAAGTGAATCTTTTAGAGTATGTGTCTAACTTTAAGCAAAGGTTGACAAGGGCATGTGAACTGGCAAAAGAAAATTTGGCCGTTACTCAAACCAAAATGAAAACATGGTATGATAAAGATGCCCGTGCAAGAAGTTTTGATCCAGGTGACAAAATTTTGGCTCTATTACCAATACCGGGTCAGCCTTTGCAGGCTAGATATTTTGGACCTTATGCTGTTGAGAAAAAAGGTCGATGATGTTAACTACATTGTACAAACTCCAGGGAGGCGCAAGAAAACTCAATTATGTCATGTTAATATGCTTAAGAAATATGTAGATAGAGAAGAGAGCAAGACCTCTCAAACCTATTGCTACTTTGGCCTCTGTACCATCACAAAGTGAAAGTAAGTGAAAGTTACAGCTGATTAGACTGTGTTGGTCTTTTCAGATGTGCTCGCGAACTTGGACAAGAAACTATGTATCTATCGGAAAAGGAACGCAATGAACTTAAAGATTTGTACTTGAGATAAACATTTGTAGGCAAAACAGATGCTATCTATCACGACGTGGTGTAGGCGATGCGCCACCTGTCAAGCAACATCCTTACCGTGTCAATCCTTTGAAAGAAGAACACTTAAAGAAAGAAATTCAATACATGTTGGACAATGATATTATTGAACCAAGCAAAAGTGAAATGAGCTCTCCATGTGTTCTGGTACCAAAGCCAGACAAGACATACCGGTTCTGTACTGACTTCAGAAAAGTAAGCATAAGTATAATTAAAGTAAAACAGACTCTTATCCAATTCCAAGGATTGACTCGTGTATTGACAAAGTTGCAAAGCCAAGTACGTAAGCAAGTTTGACCTGTTGAAAGGATATTGGCAGGTGCCATTAATAGAAAGAGCCAAAGAAGTGTCGGCATTTGTAACTTCACAAGGTTTGTACCAGTACAAAGTTATGCCATTTGGTATGAAGAATGCCCCGGCAACATTTCAACGTCTTCTTGACAGCGTGATATCAGACCTGGAAGGCTGTGATGGATACATTGATGACGTCATCAACTACCACGACACGTGGGAAAGACCATCTACGCGGGATTCGTGAATTCTTCGAAAGACTCACTACCATGAAATTGACTGTAAACTTATGAAATGTGAATTTTGTCATGCAACTGTTTGAATTTTTAGGCCATGTTGTAGGACAGGGGCAGGTTAAACCTGTTCAGGCCAAAGTAGAATCAATTATAGATTTTTCCAGCTCCTGGAGGCAAGAGAGAGCTGATGAGTTTCTTGGTATGGCTGGATACTACAGAAAATGTTTGTCAAAATTCTCTGTTTATAGCAGTGCAGCTCACTTTACTGCTTTGTTAAAGAAAAATGTCAAATTTGTTTTTGGTCAGGCGAATGTAAGTCTGCATTTGAGAAATTGAAAGCCATACTATCAACCTACCAGTTCTGACTGCTCCAGATTTTAATAAACAGTTTAAACTGTTTGTTGACGCCAGTGATGTAGGTGTTTTGGTGCTGTTTTGATGCAAGAAGGTACTGAACAAATTGACCATCCAATTTTGTTATTTCTCGAAAAAAGTTTGACAAACACCAGAGAAATTATTCCACCATTGAGAAAGAATGTTTAGCGTTGATTTTGGCCTTGAACCAATTTGATGTAGTATCTCTGCACTACAGTTGTGCCTGTGTTGGTCTTCACCGACCACAACCCTTTGACATTCATTGGGAAAATGAAAAACAAAAACCAAAAGAATTCTCACAGGTGGAGTTTGACTTTGCAAGAGTTACAATCATGACATCAAACATATCAAAGGAAAAGACAATATTGACTAGCTGATGCTTTATCAAGGATTAAAATATGACTTAATATGTCAAGAAAGTTTCCTTTTCAAGGAAAACTTTCTTTTCTTTAAGGGACCAAGATGGGTGTGTTATGTATGACTCTAATTTTACATGAAAAAAGGTAGTTTATGATTTGGCCCCTCAAATGGTAAAACAAGATAGTGTTTGTAAATCATAGACAAGTTGCTAATTTAAGTAAGAAAACAGAAGTGAAATCCATTTCATTGAAAGAAGTACATGGTGTTTATGTGCTGTTTAAGTTAAGGACAATCTTAGTCAGAAAATAATAGAAGTAGAAGGTTCGCAATAACCTTGACAAGGGTTTAGCTATATAATATCAGTAATAAGGCTTAATACATTGTTTACACATACACCAGGCAATCAATACAAATTTGTATGCTACCTGTAATTGGGAGACATGGATGTATCAGATGCGCCACCTGTACAATATGCAACATCCTTACATTGTCAATCCTTTGAAAGGAAGAACACTAAAAGGATGCAATAGAAATTCAATCATGTTAGGACAATTGAATTATGTGAACCAAATTGCAAAAAGTGAATGGACTCCCATGTGTTCTGGAAACCAAAACAGTAGCAAAATTCATACCGGTTCTGTACTGACTTCAGAAAAGTAAACTCTGTCAGAAAACAAACTTGCTTACCAATTGAAAGGATTGACTCGAGTATTGACAAAGTTTAAAGCCAAATATGTTAAAGCAACTCATGACCTGTTGAAAGGATAACTGGCAGTTTGCCAAAACAGAAAAGAGCTAAAGAAGTGTCCGGCATTATGTAACAGAACAAGGTTTGTACCAGTTGCACAAAGGACGCCCGATATATGCCGTTTGGGTATGAAGAATGCCCCGGCAACATTTCAACGTCTTCTTAACAGCGTGAATACAGACACTGGAAGGTTTAGCGATGGATACATTGATGACGTCAATCAACTACCACGACACGTGGGAAGACCATCTAACGCGGGATTCGTAATTCTTCGAAAGATCAAACTACCATGAAATTGGACTGTAAACTTATTGAAATGTGAATTTAATGTCATGCAACAGATCAGTTGAATTTTTAGGCATCAACAACAGGGGCATAAAAACCTGTGAAGGTTAAACCTGTTCAGGGCCAAAAGTAGAATCATTTATAGATTTTCCAGCTCCTGGAGGCAAAGAGAGGAGCTGATGAATTTTCTTGGTATGGCTGGCTACTACAAAAAAATTTTGTTCAAGCAAATTTCTCTGTTATAGCAGCTCCACTTACTGCTTATGTTAAAAAGAAAAAGTATCAAATTTGAGATGGTAGGTCAGACGAATAATGTAAGTCTGCCTTTGAGAAATTGAAAAGCCTACAATCAAACTCACCAGTTCAGACTCTCCAGATTTTAATAAACAGTTAAACTCATGTTTGTTGACGCAGCGATGTAAAGTGCATGTTTTGATGCAAAAAGGTACTGAAACAAATATGACCATCCAACTGAACTAATCAATTTGTGTCGTAAAAAGTTTTAGGACAAACACCAGTGAAATATTCCCACGCACTAGCGACACTTGTTATCAATCAACCATTGTAAAGAATGTTTAGCGTTGATTTTGGGGCCTTGAAACCATTATTAATTTATATCTCTGCCTACAGTGTTGTTGATCCTGATCCAATTGGTGCCTTGTAACACCACCGACCAACAACCAGGACATTCAATGGGAAAATGAAAAAACAAATCAAAAAAGGTGGAGTTTGACTTTGCAAGAGTACAATCTAGAAATCAAACATTTCAAAGGTAAAAGACAATATTCTAGCTGATGCTTTATCAAGGATTTGAAATATGGGTACTTAAAATTTGTCAAGAAAGAAAGTTTCCTTTTCAAGAAAAACTTTCTTTTTGTTAAGGAGGGGTGTGTTATGTATGACACTAAATACATGTAGTTATGAGTGTAAGGGAGATAACTCCTATAGCATTTTGTTATCAATACATCCTATAAAGGTCAATATCATTAATACTAGGATTACCTAGAACTTTCTAGAATATTATCATGTAATAAACAAATATGTTTGTAAACATGTTGAGTTATAAGTAGAGATCTAGAATGATCTATTTCCAGAAAGTGCATGTGTGTTTATTTGTTTACTGTTTTTAGTTAGATATTTCTAGAAGTAGGAAGGTTCTCCAATAATTCTTTGAACTAGGGTTTAGCTATATATATACTCGAGCTGTCCAAGGCTAATCAGAACTGTTAATGAGAACTGTAATGAGACCTGTAATGAGACATAACAAGAATTGTACAGTGCCATATTAGATTTTCTATTGGGAGAGCTATTAGTGACTTGTATCTGTGGATTATACGAACACTTGAGTGTGATTCATTCATATTGCCTGGAACTTTACAAATCATCTGTGGACATTCATTTTTCCTCCTGGATTTGTGATTATTGTTATATTTGAAACCTAGAAGGATCAGAGATTTAAATAGTATTTAAAACTCTGTTAGGTAAGGATCATCGTCAGGATTATACCAGGACATTCGCATAATTCTTAAGATAAGTAACACTTTAAAGTCATTCGTATTAGTCTTTTTGTACCACCACCAATTACTTTAGATATTGTAAATCATCTCTATATAATATTGTATATATAATTAAATTGTGTTTTGAATTTTAGGCATGCTGGTTTCTCTATTTCTGAATATTCTGGGTCATAACATTAAAAAGATGGGTAAATACGATCGATATAACGCGTTCTAATTTTATCTTACTGGATAAAGAATATGAAATAAGTCTAGAATTCCCAAAATATTTGCAAATGTGATATTCAAATATATTTTTTTCATTGAAAATAAGGTATTTTGTTCAATAAATGGTTGTGTGACACTAGATTACGCGAACCCTAATCGCTATATTCAAAATATTTTTTTTAAAATCGAAGTTTTTTCAGTATGGACAGAAATAGTTACGTTAGCGTCAATGACAACGGGACTTAAAAAACAAAAAATATACAAGTTTATGAAAAAAAATATTGAATACGACTAGTATCAACATTTGATAGATAAATTCCTTGTGTTATAGCACAGCATAAAAAAACTTTGAAATAAAGGACAACTATTTGCAATGAGGGTTTACAATAGTTCAAATGTAATGTTTTTTTCAGGAATGACAAATTTGAGATGATCCCTTAAATACTCGCTGAGAAATGACGACCATCTTGTTGACTGATCGGTCCGCTCCCAAAATGAAATAGCACAACTACTTTTAAGGCCCTAGGGGAACACTGTATATGAAATTTGAGAACGATCTCTTCAGACCTATCTTTAGAAATAGCGGTAAAAAGAAATGTTAACAGACAGATGGAAGGACGGACCAAGGACAACGGATGAAAATTAAAGCGATTTGAATTAATCCAAGATCAAAATCCAAGATGATGGCCTGTCTGCCATCTTGTTGACCGATCAGTCCCAAAATGTAAATATGCATAACTAGGGGACATAAGGGAACCTGCACATGAAATGTGAGACAGATCACTTCATTACTTTCTGAGAATAGCCTAACAAACTTTAAATATCAAAATTCAAGAATGCGGGCTGGTGATCCCTTCAGCGCTATCTAAGACAGACGGAAGGATGGACGAAAAGCAATTTGAATAGCCCACCATCTGATCATGGTTGGCTGAATAGATTGCCGTTTCTAAAAGAGCATATAAATTGGGGTTCAGGTTGCTTAATTTTTAGCCTACCATCATCAGATGGTGGGATATATATTTCAAATCGCTTTTTGTTCGTGGTGCGTCCTTCCGTCCGTTAACCGTTTCTTGTTATCATGATTTCCCGAAAAGTGTTGTAAGGGATCTTTTTTTCAAATTTCATATGTATGTTCCCGTAGGACTGAAATGGTTCAACGCAAATATCAATATTGCTGCATTTGCGGGACCACAATCGGTCAACAAGATGGCCGCCAGGCAGCCATCTTGGATTTTGATGACTTAAGATTTGAGTTATCGCTATTTCTCAGAGGAGTACCTGAAGGATTTTTTCTCAAATTTCATATGTAGGTTCCCCTAGGGCTCTTAGTTGTGCATAATGCGTTTTTGGATCGATCGATCAACAAAATGGCCACCAGGCTGCCATCTTGGATTTTGATAGTTAAAGTTTGTTATCGCTATTTTTCTCAGAAAGTATTGAATGAATCTGTCTCAAATTTTATATTAAGTATGTTTGCAAAAAGTTTGAAAAGCAGAGAAAAAAGATTCCTCTTTCCATTGTCAGACATAGATCATTCTTGGTGGGCGCCAAGATCCCTCTTGGATCTCTTCTTTATAAACAATTTTGTTGTATCAATCAAAACAATATTTTTTCTTCCCCAAATCGTATCTATACCATCTGAAAATTATTGAAGTTTCATAACATATTAAAGTTAACCTCCTGTATCTAACTATTTCGTCTTTGCACATTACAGAGTTACTTCTCTTGCGGGTAGGTATTGATTGTGATGTCATTATTTTGCGAGTACAATTCACGTCGTTTTCTCCGAAAACTTATGACGTTACGCTCCCAAACACATGACGTCACACAATCAATACCTACCCGCAAGTGCAGATAACTCTGTAATATGCAAATTTGGGATAATTATCTGCCAATCGTAAAATTGGTGGAGTTACCAATCTCTTATATTTGTTTCTGCACATTCCAACTAAATAACAAGACAAATCATTTTTTTCTTATAATAAAGTTTAATCATGTAGAATCTAATATACATGTTTTCCCACTAGCACTGAGAATCTTCAAACATTTTTGTCTTAGTTCAACAAGCATACAACACACTGGAAACAAGTCTATAGATGTTACAATGCTTGATTGATGATATTGGTGTACGTTCCAAGCTTGGAGGACATTGACATATCCACAGATTTGTCTGCAAAATCTACCCGCATACCTCCAATCACAGTGGGGTCAACCTGGTCAGAGGAAAACAAAATGTTCTTGTACAATCTCAGGTACATATGCAGTCAAGTATGTTAAAATCATTAGTACATCATATGTGGCGACACAAATCATATTACATACTATTTATTATTGCATTGTGTACAAGAAATTAACCATGAGGCCATTTCACTTAAAGATGCTCCACCGCTGACAAATGGTATTTTTTCGCTATCAAAAACAGAAGCAGACGATTTAGTATTTTTCTTCGGTTACAAAAGTTACTTACTTTACACCATTACCACCATTGAAAAGTTTGAGCTTCTAATTTTTCTTCAAGTTAAAAATATGAAAAATAATTAATTGCGTCCCGAAAAAATTCCTTGGCACTATATCCTATATGAAATGAAGTACTGATTGCGCATGCACCAAAGGCGAACTAAATTATTTTATATTATTTTTTGTGTTAATTAGACATATATATACACGATTAAACACAATTATTGTTCAGATATGATGAATATCATTTATGCTCTGTCGGGGTGGAGCATCTTTAAAACCTCTTTTATATTTTAATTTTGAATATTGATCTTATATCCATCTCATTATTGAAACATTGTAAACATTATTAGACAATACTTCCAATTCACTCAGCAGGTTGGGCACATGCTTATTTACTGCTATTACAGCTTATAGCTATATAAAACTGGCAAAATACATACATTTCTATAAATTAAAGTGAAATAAAATTTATATACAGATGTACATTTTTATGACCGAATAGAAAACTGGGACTAGATACTGATTGTTACATTATTTTTGGAAACCTTAAATGATTGTTAACTTTTTTACAAACATTTCCTTACACAAATTAATGATATAATAATTGATACCAACTCCCAAGGGCAGATAACTCTGTAAGAATACTGTGTTTTCACAGGAAAGTTATTGATAACCAGCATTGAGCACTTACTTTCATCGATAGTTGCAAGCTTTCACCCTTTTTAAGAAAGCCTGACAGAATTTTCGTCAATTCTTTCTGAGTAGAAGAATCCAGAGCCTGTAAATATCAATAGAAAATTTTTAACCTAAAGAAAATACAAACCAAGAGGAAGTTGTAAACTAAATATTGAGTCATAAAAATAAATAGAGGTCCTGTATTAAATATCATACTGTCATCAGTTTCTCAATTTCTGTTCACAATTACTCATCCAGATTTTAAACTGTCTATCTCTTGTATTAAAGATATTATTAAGTGATTCCTGAGCGATTAAGAATTCCCAAATAAAATTATGAATATTCACTATCCATGTTTGGAATGAGACCGGCACTTGACAATGCCCTTGGATTAGCCACTTGTTTGTTTTTGTTACTGACCTTGGCCACAGTAACAGTACATGTCACTAGTCCCTTTTCAGCTGCCATGATGGTACTGAAGGAATCAGC
This sequence comes from Argopecten irradians, assembly GCF_041381155.1. NCBI lineage: Eukaryota > Metazoa > Mollusca > Bivalvia > Pectinida > Pectinidae > Argopecten > Argopecten irradians. Next base: position 47,276 of record NW_027187743.1, read on the forward strand.
AACAGCACCAAGTTTGTTTAGTCGTCCATTTTCTGCCATGGCTCCTATAAAACAGAAGACATTTAATACCTTTTTAATAGCCCAAAGCTTACTTCTGAGATTTAAAATCTCTGAAGGACCTTTAATAACATTACATATTGTGTGTCAGCTACCAAATGATGTGTGTTGTTTGATTCCAACAGGTGAAAAATAACAGAATATCTGAAGTTAGTACCATATGATCTAAAAAAAATCAAAGCGGAGAGAAATTATGTTAGTATATATATAATGAGCCTTTCAAAAATAATATAAGAAATAATGCATCATACTGATATGTACATGTTCCTGTATAAATTATCATCCCATATTTGAGTCTACTAACGTGTTTGGTACAAATCCATCAATAGGAAATGTATCAATTGATTATTTATATGTTAACATTTCACTATTCGCTCAATTATTGAAAGAGTTTTTAGGGGGGTTTTAGGGGTTTTCATTTGGAGCTTAATAAAGACTTCTTTTCATATAAGAAAAATATTGCAATATATTTGTTAAATTTCATGTTTATAGTACCATTCCAAATCAGGATATTATTTCAGAAATAAAATCCTTGAAACTAGTTCTAAGAAACATTTTAACAAGCTATTAAATTTCATTACTTTATTCTGTATCTTTTCAATTTTGTTGTCTCACATCTGAATTGAATAAACTCATACAAATTGAAATACACATTTTGGTTAGTACAATCACGGTAATTATGGCACATGTAGCAGACTTAGCACATTTTTAATAATAGAATAACTTCCTGGCCCAAGTTTAAAAACTTGTCCGTACTTGAATACAAGGGTACATGTACAAAGTGCCAATAGATAAAAAGTACCAAATGTACAAAACCAAACAAACACATTTGTTGTCATCCTCGGAAAACTTTCCTCCTTTCTGCTACTGTTTTGAGTACAACTGAAAAGTCAAAAAGGAAACAAAATGAAACACTCATTGTTAATTCAATGTATTGTAGACTAACAATATCATAGTATTTTTATTCAACAAATCGGAAAATAAAAGTAAATGTTATTTCAGATCTTGATATATGAACTACTTGATATGCATACTAAACAGTGATCCTCCCCCATTGCTTTTTGTTGTTTTTTTTTCAGCTTAAATAGAAAACTGTTCATACTAGATATGTAAGACATTGGTACTCCCACGCTACATATATAAATGGATGGCATGAAATATAGAAATGCTATAATGCCCCCTCCATCTATCTAACATCTACTTTTCATTGTGGATGTATATGTAGATTTATGAGGTTTAGCATTTTCTTGAATTAATTACCTGTTGTGCGATGACAGCATTTGTACATGAGAAAAGTTATAACAAGTTCAAAAATTAAACATTATCCATTCCATTAATTCCAAATTTACCTGGAGAACTTTGTAACAACATTTTTGCATATCATTACTTGTGTCTTGCCGTCATATTTTGAAATCCATCTTGTACAAAAATTTTCAATAACACAATAATTTAAAGCAAAAACGCCGATTTTTGTTTTCCGCCCTCCTGAAATTGAATACCTTTTTTGTCCTGAACTTTCTGATTGGGTTCATACAGAAAATCTTTGAACTTAATGTCTGTGGAAAGCATCTTCTGCAAATGCACAAAATACATAAATTCAGTCAGACCTTTTCTTAAAAGAACCTGCTTTCAAGTTCTTGTCTAGTATATAGTAAGAGTAGTAGAGAGTACATTGTAATATTGTTATCTGAATTGATATTCAATTTGTATAATTGCAATATCAATCAAATGTTAAATAAATAAATAGAAAGGTAAATAACCAGATATCTCCATTGAGGAGTTTCTTAGGCGGCCAACGCAAAGACTGATCTATGTAAAATTGTCAGATGTATCTTATTCCCTCTTACTTTTTCAAACTTCAATTTATGGCAGAAAAAAATACCAAGATGACGTGGCTGTTGGCCATCTTGTTGAGCCTGATTTGTGTCAGTCAAAATGCACTATGGGCACCATCTAGGAGAAGTCCAAGCCCAAGGAGGAACATTATATATATATATATGGAATATGAGACATTCTCCTATGCAGTTCATTCTTGAGAACAAGAGGGCCCGAAGAGGCCCGATTGACGGTCACCACTGTCAGAAAAATTCCGTGGAGCTGCTGCTACATAGAAAGAGCATTGCAAGAGTTGGTTCAATACTGGCAAAGCTATAAAAATTTTATATTACGAATTTAAAAAATAACACTTTTAAAGTTATGAACTTTTGAATAAAAAATTTATTTTTTGTTTTCACGTCATTTTGATAGTTAGTGTATTAATGTTACCGAAACCTTTATGCTTAACATTTACTCTTGCTGAACGTATAAACAACAAAACCATCAACTAGAAGTCAGTTCAGTGTCAGTATTAATTATAAATTTCCCACTTTTTACTAATCTCATGGAGATCTATTTGTTCCATCAAATCTGTGAATTCAGAAGAAGATTTTTGAAATTTTTAGATGCATCATTAATTGACCCATTTTGGTTGGGCCCCGCCCCAATCTGTGATCGTCTGTGTTGCTATCTGGGGGTCAGCCATGACCAATCAAGGTGATATGGGGTAGGTTAAAATGCTTATTTCAGCAGGCTACATAAATTCTAGACCAAGTTATGACTCTATTATTCCTACTATAAAACAAGCAATATAGTTCATTGCAGGACTCCCCCGCCAATGGGAGATATCAAAGCTGAACAGTAAGTTTGTGATTGTGGAGCACTTATCGCTGTATGAAAAAAAAAAAAGAAAAAACAACAGGAAAAAGCTGGAAGTTGAGCTGAAGGCTAAAAAAAGATGGAGTAAATTTCAAGTAAGCGGGTGGCTGTTTCCCGCAATTGTTGAAGAAGTCAGTTGCCACATACTGAAGCCTTGTCCCGCATAATATATTAGACTATATTGACACAAATGATTGGTGGAGTTTTTGCAAAACCGTAACAATTTTACCATTTACCGATGATATTTTCAGGCCGCAATGTTTCCATGGATAACGGAAAAAAGTGGTCAAAAAATGAAAACCTAAAAATAGCAAAAGGGTACGACTGAGACCATAAAAAGAATGTGTCTATGAAGTTTTCGTTGAAATATCTCTGCTGATTTAGAGAGATTATGCTCCCGAAATGAACCTGCTGCAAGATCAAATATTATATATTCAGCAGATGTTTACATGGTACAGAAAAAAGCACTCTACAAACACGTTGAAAAACCTAAAAATAGCAAAAGCTCCTACACTTACTAACCATAAAACAATGGTGTCATGAACGTTTCATGGAAATCATGTCTACTGGTTTTTCCAGGAGTTGTGCTCCGGAAAAAAACGATTCCTTACAACAAAAATCTGCCAATTTGGTAGCAGCAATGTTTCGCTATTCCCCCTGGTTACAGAAAAAAGTACAAAAAGTGAAAACCTTAAAAATAGCAAACCCACCGGCACTACTAGACCGCCTAAGACGTAATGTGCCTATGATAGTTTCCGTCCATATATCTCAATTAACGGTTTCATCCCGGTTATTAGCTGCGGAAACGAACAACTGGTACAAAAATATGATATTTTTCAGCAATGTTTCCCTGGGGGGGGGGGGGGGGGGGGGGGGGGGGGGGGGGTTACGGAAAAAAGTGCAAAAGAATTTTATTGTTTTAGAAACCTAAAAAATAGCAAAAGGCACTATTGAAGGCACTACTCAGTACCATAAGGACAATGTGTCTATGAAGTTTCATGGAAATATCTCTGCTGGTTTTAGAGTTGGGTGCTCCGGAACACGATTCTTACACAAAAATCTGCCATTTTCAGCAATGTTTCCACGGTTACAGAAAAAAAGCAAAAAGTGAAAACCTTTAAAAATAGCCAAAAGGCACTACTAGACCATAATGACCAATGTTTATTGTAGCGAAAGTTTCGTGGAAATATCTCTTCTGGTTTTTCGAGTTATGCTCCGGAAACGAACCTGTTACCCCAGGCAATGGACAGAAATAAACATTATGATATTTTCAGCAATGTTTCCATGGTTACAAGAAAAATACAAAAAGCTGATAGCAACCTAAAAATAGCAACAAGGCACTACTAGACCATAAGACCAATGTGTGTATGAAGTCTTCCAGTGGTGAAAGTATCCCTACTGGTTTTAGATGTTAGCTCCGGAAACCATGAGTCGTACGGACGGACGGACGGAACCCATTTGTATATCCCCCTTTCATGAGCTCAAGCTATTCCCACATTGGGCCAGAGGGATAACTAAGCAAATAATGTTCATAAATGTAGTTTTTCCTTATATAGACTATAGTAAATTTGCACCCCCCCTCCTCCCCCAGGGGAAAATCTGAGATCCCAGGGTCATATCGCAATTCACAATTTTTGTAAAGGGCCTTAAGACCTTCCAATGTATGAAGAGTATTGGTTTTCCATCAAACCAGTGAATTCAGACACAAATTTTTGAGGTTTTAGCCTTTTGACCCCTTTTTGCAATAATCTCAGAATAACATTCATAAATGGGTTTTTCCTATATAAACTATAATATAAAAACTTGACCCCCAGGCCCAAGGGGGGAAAACATGTTGACCCCCAGGGTCATATAATTCACAATTTTTTAGTAAAGCAACCTTAAGCACCTTTCCATCTATGAACTTCAGAAGAGTAAGTATTGATTCTACCAACCGAGAATTTCAAAAGAAGTATTTTGAATTTTAGCTTGTTTTTTGACCCACTTTTGGCCCAACCCTTGATGGGAGTCAGTTGGCACGGAAAATTTGTTCAAAATAGGATTCAATGGCCATTTCATAGGGATAATTCTGACAACACTTGACATCATTTCCTTATTACAAATGACAAAAAAAAAATGGCATCAAAAGCTTTGTTTTCCCCTATATAAGGTGGAATATAAAAACTTAATTAAGTGTAAACCTGAGACCCCAAGTGACATAAATTACAAAAAGACCTTTAACCTTATCTGTTAAGAGTATTTGATCCAGAACCTCTTGAAAGTGGAGAAGAAGATTTAACAGCATTTTACAACCATTAGATTCATCGGCCCCCCTCCCAGAGCCCCCAGGGAACTCGTGGGGACCATATAATTCACAATTTTATGATTGGCCTTAATTCCAAATATAGAAGTTTGTGCACAAAACTTTTCATTGAATTTGCTTCAGCGTTTTTTTAAAATGTCGAAAAAAAAAAACACAAATGTAAAACGGACACTAACTGACGACGGACAAACGACGGACAAAAGGCGATTAGAAATATCTTTTTTAGGTCAGGGAGTGAGCCTAAAAAGTGGTAATAAAATGGTCACAGACAATCAAAATTTAAAATGGTGACCATCCTATCATGTTTACATCCAATCTAGTCCCCAAATGGTCAGTAGATTGTATATAAGTGCACAACTGGGCCCTAGGGAAACCTACAAAACATTTATTTGAGATGAGCCTTCATACTTTCTGAGAAAAATAGTGGATAACAAAACTTTATATGGAGTGCCGTCACATAAACAATTCCCGGCAATCTCCACAGCGCTTAAATTTGACAAGAGTGACCTCCCCTGAATGATGATGTGACAAAATGGTAAATACAATGTTATTTCAATCAGAAAAAATACATGGCTTCATTTTGAAATTGCCACATCATGTTAAAAGTTAATATATTAAGGCACAGGTCCCCATGCCTATAATTGTATTAGATTTATGTTTTCAAGTGCAAAAACCATGTTCATTTTTTCAATTTTGAATTTTTGAACCAATTGCATGCCGTGGCAGCCATCTTGACTCCTGTCTGCAAAATGTGGCCCAAAAAAAAAAAAGGATTTACTTCAAATTAGCAGATTTTATGCAACTAGTAACAGTATGATCTACAACTATTAAAAAATACAACAAAAATGAACTTGGAGCCTAAAATTAAAAAATCGATCTTCTGCTGACCAGGGAGTTTTGGTTTTTAGAAAATAAGAAACAGTCACAAATTTGTTTTTTTACTCATAATTATGACATTTTTCACTTTAACAAGCCCCAGAGGGAACTTGGTGCCCACCAAAGAATGATCTATGTTTAACAACAGAAAGAGGGATACTTTTTTCCCTGCTTTCAAACTTTTAACTACATACTACATATAGTGAAACTTGAGAACAGATCCTTTCAGTACTTTCCTGAGATATTCAGCATTGAAGTAACAAACTTCAATTTCAAAATCCAAGATGGGACTACCTTGTCGATGCATCTTGCTGACAAAATAAGTCCGAAAATGCACTAGACCTCTTCAGGAACCTGCACATGAATTTGAGAAAAGATCCCTCTCAGTACTTTCTGAGAAATAGTTGGTAACAAACTTTAACTATCAAAATCCATAGATGGCCGCCGGTTCGGGCCATCTTCTTGACCGATCGCTTCCTAAAATGCAATATAGCAACAACTAGGGTCCTAAGGGAACTACATATGAAATTTGAGATAATCCCTTTCAGTTCTTTCTGAGAAATAGCGGTAACAAACTTTTACTATCAAAATCCAAGATGGCTGCCGTTCGGCCATCTTGTTTACTGATTGGTCCCAAAATGCAATATGCACAACTAGGGCCCTATGGGAACCTACATGTGAAATTTGAGAAAGATCCCTTCAGTACTTTCTGAGAAATAGCGGAAACAAGAATTGTTAACGGACAGACGGACGACGGACCACAGACGAAAGGCGATTTGAATAGCCCACCATCTGATGATGGTGGGCTGAAAATGTAGAATCTGATTTAAAGTACATATTGAAAACGATTCCAGGCAAATTAGACCAGTAGTTAAATATCTATAAGCAGTTCAATTTTGAAGAATGAAAGGCTGTGATGGCCATCTTGGATGCTGGTCGGAAAAAATAAACCCAGTCGGCACATTAGCCATAAGGTCACCAGAAATGACCTCACAAAATGTCATGATAGTTTTCGAGAAAATGGTTGCACAAAGTCGCGACGGAAAAAGAAGAGAACCAGAAGAAGAACTAGATGGAACAAGATGAATGATAATAATAAAGAAACGTAGCAAACACAATAAGTTCCCAACTCCGCTGGGGGAACATAATTATCAAAATTCTAGATGGCTGCCTGGTGGCCATCTTGTTGACCGATCGATCCCAAAATTGCATTACGCACAACTAGGGCCCTAGGGGAACCAACATGTGAAATTTGAGAAAGATCCCTTCAGTACTTTCTGAGAAATAGCGGAAACAAGAATTGTTAACGGACAGACGGACGACGGACCACGGACGAAAGGCGATTTGAATAGCCCACCATCTGATGATGGTGGGCTGAAAATGTAGAATCTGATTTAAAGTACATATTGAAAACGATTCCAGGCAAATTAGACCGTTAAATATCTATAAGCAGTTCAATTTTTGAAGAATGAGAAAGGCTGTGATGGCCATCTTGGATGCTGGTCAAAAAATAAACCCAGTCGGCACATCCATAGGTCACCAGAAATGACCTCACAAAATGTCATGATAGTTTTCGAGAAAATGGTTGCACAAAGTCGCGACGGAAAAAAGAAGAACCAGAAGAAGAACTAGTGGAACAAGATGAATGATAATAATAAGAAACGTTAGCAAACAAACAATAAGTTCCCAACTCCGCTGGGGGAACATAATTATCAAAATTCTAGATGGCTGCCTGGTGGCCATCTTGTTGACCGATCGATCCCAAAATGCATTACTGCACAACTAGGGCCCTAGGGGCAACCAACATATGAACTTTGAGAATTATCCCTTCAGTAACTTTCTGAGAAATAGCGATAACAAACTTTAACTATCAAAATCTAAGATGGTCCAAAAATGCATTATATGCACATTATGTTAAAATGGACAGAAGGACTGATCACAGACAGACCACTGACGAAAAGGCAATTTTTAGTCCAATAGTCCAACATCATCAGATAGTGGCTAGAAATTATTCATGAATGATTTGAAAAGTTTTACTCTAAAGAAAATTTCAGTAACTGATATGCTAGTACTGGAATTTGAAAAAGAACAGTGATCTGTTGAATTCAATAATAATTTTAATAATTTATTAATAATTTTAAGTACAAATGAAGTGAAATGTTTATACTTACTGCAAGAGAGCCGAGATCCTTTTCTACTGCATTGAGTGCTTTGTTTTTGGACGCTGCAGAGTAAAGGGCTGTTGCGTACCTTCCCTCGACACCATAAACCTGGACTGGAGGCTAAAACAACCAATTTTAGCAACTTTACAATAATACAATAGATTTCTGAATTCTGCTTGATTGTTTCACATTTCTAAATTTATTTTAAGAGTTATTTTTTACTACTCATTGCTATCTACTACCGATTGTTGTCAGCTGCTACCCATTGTTGGTAGCTAGCTGCTTACCTACTGATTGTTATCTGCCAACCTACCGATTGTTGTCTGCTACCCATTGTTGTCTGTACTTCCCATAGTTGGTAGCTAGCTGCTAAATTATAACCTACTGATTGTTATATCTGCTAACCTACCCATTGTTGTCTGTATTACCTATTGCCTACTGATTGTTATCTGCTAACCTACCGATTGTTGTCTGTACTACCTATTGTTGTCTGTACTACCTGTAGTTGGTAGCTAGCTGCTAACCTACTGATTGCTATCTGATAACTGCTAACCTACTGATTGTTATATCTGCTAACCTACCCATTGTTGTCTGCTACCCATTGTTGTCTGTACTACCCATTGTTGGAAGCTAGCTGCTAACCTACTGATTGTTATCTGTTAACCTACCCATTGTTGTCTGTACTATGTACTACCCATAGTTGGAAGCTAGCTGCTAACCTACTGATTGTTATCTGCTAGCTGCTAACCTACTGATTGTTATCTGCTAACCTACCGATTGTTGTCTGTACTACCTATTGTTGTCTGTACTACACTTTATTGTCTGCTACCCATTGTTGGTAGCTAGCTGCTAACCTACTGATTGTTATCTGCTAACCTACCGATTGTTGTCTGCTACCCATTGTTGTCTGTACTACCTATTGCTGGAAGCTAGCTTCTAATCTACTTATTATTGTATGCAACCCATTGTTGTTAGCTACCCATTGTTGGTAGTTATCTGCTAACCTATCCATTGTTGTCTGCTAACCCACCGATAGTTGTCTGCTACCCATGCCTCATTTCAATTGTATACCTGAATCTCTAATGAATCATAAACAAACTTAGAATTAAGATTTTGCTCAATCATATAATACATGCATTAAATTGATACCACTTTTAATGATTTTACATACTTATTTGCTAAACAATTTCAATGTGAAATCATGTTTCACGCTTTTCACAACAAAAACTTGACTCTGTCTCCTATCAATCACTGTCCTAATCTATATTGGAATTCCTTCTTGAAACTTTTAAGTTTGAAGCTAAAATATTTCCGATTTTGAAAATAAGTTACATCAAGAGTCTTGTTTAAAAAGTTGTCTGGATATAAGAAGCTTATGTACAAAGTACTAGCAATTCCAAAAAGGGACAAGCCTTTGGTTGTCCTTATGCTATCAAAAAATGATAATATTGTACCTACCTTGATCATCTGATGTTTCAAAACTGTTGTGCTAAACTGCCTCACCTGTCAAAATCCACAAACATCTTATTCATTACACTAGTTGTTACTATTTATCACACAAACAAATACATGTAATAACATTACAGACATTCTTCTGTAAATACAGCTTTCCATTTCTTCTTGTTTTGTACTTGATGGTTGATCAGTAATACAAATATTTGTAGGGGTAATGGGTATTACCTGTGTACTCGTCTTAACTAGGGCACTGTAAATCCATGGGATGGGGGCATCTATACAACTTCAATTCCTTCTCCAGAAAAGGGAAAGGACACTTATAGGGAGAGGGGCACTAATTACAGCGAAAATGGAATGTGGTAAATGTAGTCCTATTCCACAGTGCATTATATATCTGGGCTATTAATTGCAAACAGTCCAATAGATACAACTAAGTGTAGTGCAGTCACCGCCCTCCATTTGTAACGTAGAACGGTGACTTGTGAGTTTCCGTCGACGATGACAACACCCTCCCCCATATCAAATGTATAAGTACTACTAGTACTAAATGTGTGCTACACAGGGCTTATTGCTCATGAAATTGACACCTGTTTCAATTATAGTTAACTTTCAGTAAGTGAGGCTGAGCTCCTCTAAATTAATCGCTTTCTTATTTTAACTGGGTAAAAAAATAAGTAACTATATTTTGAAATTTCAACATACCCTTAGTCAAACCAACGAGTATGTACCATTACTTCAAGTTTGCAACTGCATATCATAGCTTTAAATAACTGCTTGGTTTAAGTTATTTTACAAAACGCACCACAACTAGCTGGAACCAGCTAACTACATGTAGAGGTAAAATATAAACAGGTAACACGTACTGTAGACTCCCTTGACCATGCTCGAACAAAAAACATAGATTTTGGGGTGTTAAAATTAAAATAGTAATTATAAATAAGCAATGGTTGAAGTTTGTGTTATATTTTAATTAACTTAGGACAGACTTATGGTTAATATTTTTCAACAAAATTAAAATTAAGTTCACACCTTGGTTTGTTTTTACGACAGTGAGTCAAAGATCACTGTCAAAAATGTGGATGGGTTGGGGGAATTTTTCGAGTACGGAAGAGACCAGTCCTCATGATCATACACCCGAATAAAAAAAATAAACATCATATTTTGACAAGTTTTCTACCTATTCTGGTCTATTTAGTTTTAACGGGGCTGGAAGTGAACCAAACTTGAAAAATTAACATTTTTTCTTTACTTAGATCAAAAACATATTGCAATTGCTATTTTTCTTTAAGAAGAGATGTTTTTGCTATCATTCTTTAATTTAAGAAGAGACGTTATGCTATTTTAAACATAATTAATTATTTTTAGAATATTTTACTTTTCATTTTCATTTTTTGGCAGAAGGAAAGTGTCAACAAATACCACAATTATCATGCACCATATTGCGCAAGAACAAGAGAATCGAAAAGCGAAAAATAAAGTAAGTATTCGAGCACTGTCCCTGTTTAAGGATGTATATGAGAAGGAAAAGTCACGCTGGGTTTTGTGGCAAGAACAACGCAGGAGCTCTTGTTTTTGTGCACTGACCGTGACACTGGGCGACGTCCGACTTTCCTTTAATATCCGCCTCCCGCTCAGCCTTTGATGTAGCTTGCGTGTGCAAGGGTTACCCTCTTACTTTCTGAAAGCGATGCTGTCATTTCAGGAGCTTTCGTATTTTTTTACCGAAAATTTTAGACATTTCTTCTAAATCTTCCGTCCTTAAAGTACTAAACTTTGTGTGAAATTGGATTAACTTTACATTGGTTTTTTTTTGTTTGACTCAATAAGACAAGTATTGTTTAGAAAAATGGTATTTATTCCCGGTTCATAGGCATCTCGCGTGGTATTTGGTAGTGTAAAGATACAGTGACTAATCCTTCTCACTTATTAATCCTTGCTTCTCACTTATTAATCCTTTCTTCTTCTTTCAATATCACCGGACCTTTTTGAAAAAGAAGATTACCTGGAGTGTGTAGGGGGGGGGGGGGGGGGGGGCGCCGAATTTAAAACTTGTTTCTTTTTGTTATTTTTTAAATATATATGTAAAACTATATACAAGGTAGGAAGTAAATAGTTGAGAGATGCCAGAACGGCTGATGTCGGCTGATCTCGGAATGAATCTACAGTAGGAGTGTCAACAATGGACAGGTCGGAGAAAACCACCAACTTGCGTATTATACGCAAACTAAAGTATCATACCCCAATTGGAGTATGGATTTGTTACTAAAAATAGCCAAAATCGCTGAAAAAAATCGCATTAATATATGCCAAGATGATGTACATTTTACTAAAATTTATGCAGTAGAGGCGTTTGTTACTTAGTAACTTGATGCAACTTTTCTCAAAGTATTGCATCTATTTTCAATACTTTTCGACATGCAAATGAATAATTTTTCATTTGTAATCTGTTTCATTCATTAGTTTAAACAAATGCTATTTGTAAAAAAAAAATATTTGGGAAAAGTTCACTTTAAAGCATTTTTATCTTTTTTTTAGTATAACAAATCCATACTCCAATTGGGGTATAATACTCCAGTTTGCTAATATACCCGGTAATATTCAAGTTAGTGGTTTTATGCTCCCCAACCTGATGGAAGCAGGAAGCATTCCATTTACTGCAGTAAAATGTATTGAAATACTCGAGTGCTAAGAATGGAAAATAAAGGACCTCTTTCACGAACAATGGAAATTTGCCCACGAACCAATTTTATTAAAACTAAATGTTACATGTAGCAACATTAATGCAAACCCTTGAAATACGTTTAGAAAATTCAAAAGGTCCCAGGGCCTGTGCTGTGGCCAAATTAATGTTGCCCAGTAGAGGTGTATGACAGGGTTCCCTTTTTGATCCAAAAAGGTATCAAAATAATGTTTTATGTCATAAAACTGTATTATTTTCTGAAGAGTATAAATAATTACATATTATGATCACAAATATGTAGGCAAAATGTGACAAAATAAAATTTTGGCTACATTTTAAAGACAGAAAATAACGAATTTTTGGGTGTTAATTTCGGCCATGTCAATTATTAACAATGGTGATTCACCCACTTCCAGTTTGAGTGCAACCAAAAATATTTTCTAAAAAGTTGTTCATTACCTAAGTTAACATTGTGAAAATTTCAGAAAAAATGTGGACCGGGTATTAAATTTGTCGTTTAAAGGTATAATATAGCAAGGTCTATTTTTAATAAGGTTTACATAATTCTATGAATATGCTTATTTTGGATCATTAATCAAAATGTAACGGTGTCAACATTAATGTATAATCGAATACTCATCTGTAACGCTTGATATGATTTCAAATAATGATTTATTATTTAGTGATACTTGCAGAAAAAATTAAGTTTTACATAATCAAAATTACAAAACATTTGGGTGTTTTATGACCACAATAAGCTGTTTTGCATTTGAAGTAGCATCACTAATATGTCCTGTTCTAATGATTTATTTTTGTAATTATTAGAGCATATTTACAGTGAAAAGAGTGATTAAAATGGGATTATGTAACTGTGTGGTTTGAGAGGGAAGAGTTACCAGGTGATTTGGGTCATGTTACAAACCTACAGTAGTTCAATTATTTGAAGGGGCTAATTAGCACTTCTGATAGATTAACATTTATGTTGATTCATGCTAACAAATGTAAATCTCATCACTTTTACATATTTATATTTATTTTTTGATTTAAGTTTAATTTTGTCGGGAAACTCATATATTATCATTTCAGATTCAGATACATTAATGGCAAATACTTCCTCTTTAATCTTGCAAAATAACTAACTGAATGATGCAGTTTTTTAATAATGAAAATAGACGTTATCTGTAAGTAGATCATCAAAACGTGATTGTATCTTTATTTTCAAATAATCATATTTGAATTCAATTTAAGATTTTATTCAATTAATTTTAAACAGCTTTTTTACTGACACAGAAGAAAGGTTTTCGATCACAGTACATGTACATGGTGTATATCCCCGATTGGTAAAGAGTGTGTGGCGATGAAACCGATTAAATATTCCAAACTATATAAACTGACTTTGAGATTTGAATTATATTGAACTTTATTATATAATTTTGAAGAAAACCCTTATGGTTACAAAAACATCTTCTAAAAAATTTATAATAGGCGGATATGGTCCAAATAAATCGTACAGATATAATGGAGAAACAGTCAAACAGGAAATGAGAGTGTCTGATCAAACTGTGAAATCATTTAAAATGCAGTGGTATTATACGTTTGGATCAGATACTCTCGATTTCCTTAAGTTACTTCTCAACACCCCTGGACTTTGTGTCACAAACAGAATTAAATTTATTTTATATTACCATCCCCCCTGACACTGTGGTTGACTAATGTGGCTTTGATTAGGCGTGTAACTGCAGTTGGTCTGTGATTTATAACAATTTCTTATAAAATCAAAATTTAATACCTGAAATAATAATACCTGTATTTTACATTTTCACGATAGTAAGAATAGTATTTGATCGCCACACACACTGTATAACCACGGTTTTGATGATAACACAAAGCTAATTATGAAAAATTTCTTTGTTGTTGTCTAATAACTGTGTTTACCTCAAAAAGCTTTCTGAATTAACATGACTGTTTCATTAACCATGAAAGATGCTGTTATTAGTTTACAACTGAAAAAAAATTCTTAGTTAATCTTTATGGAATTCATGAAAATTATGAAAAAATTCAAAACTTTGAAATCAAACTTCAGTTGATTTTGGGGATAAAAATTAAAAATTTCAAAATGTTCTGAATAAACCTAAATAGTTAAAACTGCTAAAGAAATAACTTATATAGGAAAAAATAATACAAATATTAGAACGAAAAAAAAATCAATTGTATATGTTTTTTTAAACAAAAACGTGTATGTAATGGGGTAGTGATTTAGATGCCATTGCCAACACATTGAAAGCACAATATTTTGAAAAACAACAACGATTATACATAATGGTGAACTAATATACTGGATGTGTAGGAAAAATTGTAAGAACATTGATTCTCTTACCAGGTAACAATCCACTCTCAACCCATTTTTTCTTTCTTAAATTTTGATATTAATTTACTTTACATATGCCTTTAAGCAGCTGTAAGAATAAAAAGAATATTCATCTAGAGACATGCAATTGAAGCTATCATCTAGCTTGAAAACATGAACGATAAATGGCCATAAAAAATTTCCGAAATGTATTAGTTATTGTGATTATGTAAAACAATATTTTGATTATTATACAAAATATACAGGTTATAAAATCATATAATACTTTACATTTAATATGTAACTAATGATATTAATGTAAGATTAAGAATTACTGTTCATAATGTTTTCTCAATTTGAAGATTGAAAAGGGCCGTGGTGCGACCACGGTGTAATACTGCTAAAAATAGACCATGATATATAATAACCTTTAAACGACGAATTTACCGGTCCAGCAAATTATCCTGAGAAATTTTCACTATATTTTATTCAAGGTAATGATCCAACTTGTTAGAAAGTATTTTTGTGCACTCAAACTGGAAGTGGTGAATCACCATTGTTAATAATAGACATGGCCGAAAATAACACCCAAAATTTCGATATTTTCTGTCTTTAAAATTTAGCCAAAATTTTATTTGTCACATTTTGCCTACATATTTGTGATCATAATATGTAATTATTTATACTCTTTAGAAAATAAAAAAATACAGTTTATGACATAAAACATTATTTTGATGTCTTTTTTGGATCAAAAAGGGGAACCCTGTCATACATCTCTACTGGGCAACATTAATTTGGGGCCAGCAGTCACAGGCCCCTGGGACCTTTTGCATTTTTAACGTATTTTACGGGTTTGGCAATTAATGATGCGACATTGTAACATTAAGTTTTAATATAAATTGGTTCGTGGGCCAAATTTCCAGTTATTCGTGAAAGGGGGCAGGTCCCTTTATGTATGTTCTAAGTATAACATTATTTGGTAATAAAAGGGAAATAAAACAAATAATTTTGAATATTAATATGCGCCACTTGTCCATTAAAACGCCACCTAATGCCCTGATTGGCCATAGCCTTAGGTTTACGCTGATGCAACGGTGTGATTGTCTTGACTAAACTTCAGAACATTTCCTTCGCCTTTGTCCCAAATTTTCCAACAAACACAGAAAGATATTGTTTTACAAAAACCTACGCCCATGACTATGGATATTATTAACTTTACTCTAAGGTAACCCTAATAAGCCCGATCAGTAACAATGTTAATATATTGAGACGGTTCAAAATTTCAAAATCAATCTTGTCCGTTATTCGTCTATCGGTTATATAACTCAAACCCCGTGATAGGGTTTTTACATATGACCAAACTATGAACCGATTTCTCAAACAAATCTTTTGTAAGGTTGGAAAAATAAACCCATTTTTTTTCTTTCATTTCCATAATCCCTGGAATCCGTTCCTTTTTCCAAACAAAGTCACCTAATAATTCAACACTGCAATAACCTTTTATGACATCTATGTTTGTACCTCTATCGTTATTGAATAAATATAGTGTTTAAAAAACCAAAAGTTAGATTGTTTATCAATGTACAGATACTCAGAATTTTTATTGTATTTTCCCGCTGTGTACTCTGACGCATTTTAATGTGTGTACTAGAGGTTCCTACTACAATGAGCCCATATATATGGAAACACATATCACCTACTGTTTCCTTTGGAAAAAATAATAGTTACGAAATAATAGTACGAGCAGTAGTGGATTAAAACATAGTGGATATTTCTCCAATTACCCACATGAGTGGATTTCCTCTCCCTCTCAATTGACAGTGTTTTCCTCCCATACCTGACAGGGCAATCCCGCGTCTGCTAGGGAAAATATTAACTAGTCAAACTCCGGATCCTAATCTTATACCATGGTAGGGAAAAGACAGCTCACGCTAAATAGGCCTAGTGAACGTTCATCATACAGCGACGACCATTTGTACGCACAGTGACGAGCATGTCGACTGAATTTTCACTATTTCTCGTTAAAAGTATAGGGAGGATAAAAGAATCTACCATGAAGCAAATCAGGTGGTAAGGGTATCTCATTCCTCGTGAAAATTATTGACCAACAACTCCTCTGCAAGCCGTCGGGCTTGATCAGGCCGGCCAAAATCTTTCACTCGGTGTTTGACCTGTCGCGCCTGACTGGCCCATGCACAGATATTCTATTAAACCTTAACCCGAGGGTTAAAATGCTGAAGTTGTTAATACACAGAGGCTTTGCCGAGTATTTTTGCTGCTTCAGAATTTTATCCCGAGTGGTTGAAGATCTCCAGTCTCACCCCTAAAGAGGGTGAAAATGGATTCTTTTCTAATTACCACGTCCACCACTTTGTGTCTCTAAATACACGTGTCACTTTTACAAGCGAGATGACGTACCTCTAGACTCGCCGTCTTTTTGACGTCATTTTCATTGTTGTCGTAAACGTTATAATACTATAGGACCTATCACATCAATCCGCCATCTTGAAATTTTAGGGTGAGATAGTCGTAAATACAACGGTAAAACTTGTTAATATCCCAGTCTGGGTAAGATTAAGATAATGACCCTTTAATAAGTGGCTATGAGGATACGAATATTCTACCAAGTGTCACAAAATGTAGTTAAACCGCGGGAGGCTTGCAGATGGTTTTGCAACATTTTGTGATCCCAAGGTAGAATATCCCTATCCCTTCATATCCTCTATAAGAGTATTTTTCTTTCATACCTCAGCTTTTTATTGCAATTTTACAACTATAATATCCCGCCATCTTTGAAATAAATTCGAAAAATCAACGGCTGAAAGTCAATTATCTACATGAAAATTACGTGAAATTCAACAAAATTCTGTTGGTTGCAACTTTATAGTAAAACCAGTAAGATTAGTGTAAAAAATGTTAAAATTTTAACCCCGGAGATAGATATTTTGTTGACGCCGTACGTCACGAGCTTTATTTGTATGGAAAGCCATGAATAGAGCTCAGGCGGCATGATTGAATTGCCCTAGACCAGCCAGTATTACACCCGTAGGTATGAAAGAAAATTGTCTATCTCAACCCTAGTAAAACAAGCCAATACCTAGAGTCTTG
>NW_027187744.1:0-64924 GCF_041381155.1 Argopecten irradians
CTATTCAAATAGTGATACATACAAGTAGGCCTTATATTTTTTTCAATAATTATTAAACTAATAAAAAATAATTAATCATTTTTTGTACTTGTAAATAGTTTTATTTTTGAATTACAGATACTATAGGTATTAATTGAATAGATGAAAACAAAACAAAAAGTATAATTATAAATACCAAGTTTACATACCGTTTATTACGTCAAATATGTAAACTACCGAGTTTATGATTAAAGAGTTGTGTTACCGCCCTTTCATTTTAAAGTTTATCCGCTAGGGGTTCGGTATCAACTATTTAAAAAAAAAAATTAAAATCATTAGAATAAAGCGTCTTTTTATACCAATAAATTGTGATTTTATTTATATGACATTTTACATATTTTCCCCGCACACTACAGAAACTAGGAGTGGAACTCGTAAAGATTTGTTTGGTGTTTGCGCGGTTATTTTCACGTCCGGTTCTTTGTTCATTTCATACTTTGTGTACACACGTGCTTCAACACGGATAACATTTCTTAGCCTCGACAGCAATCCAAACAGGATAACTTCCAGGATATCGACTGGATATTTTCAAGGTAAGGTCTTTGTTGATTCGTATACTTGTTTTTTTTAAAAGAGTGTGTTTATTATATTATATCGCGGTAAGTTATTTATCTATGTGTGTTGTCAGTATTTATGAGTATGTATACACATATACATGTAACTTATACAATTTCCCTGAGTGCCTGTATCCTATTTGTGTTTTTATTTATGTAATAGACGTACCGGCACATGAAAAATATAATCGTCTAAATCATTATATAGTTGTTTAAATGTTTTATTCTGTTTTTCTTTTACAGATGAAAATGCCCTACATAAGTCCACACGGAAGTACGTGAAATGGCTTCTACACAAACGGTCTAGGTGGAAGTGGTTGCACCTTTTTCATGCAAGGATGAGCAGAAGACATTAAAATATTATATAAACACTATATTATGTTATTATTGTACTTCAAAATACTAGAATAATGAAAATAAACAACGCAACATGCAAACGTTGTGAAAACATTATATGAAAACATTCGGCGGACGTTGTCAAAAAACTGCCCCCCCCCCCCCGTTTCCCAGGACGGGGGGGGCAAACATGTCTTTTTGCCCCCCCCCCCCCCCCCCCATTTTCGCCGACTGAAATTTTCTCAAAAATGCTTATTTGAAAGAAAAAAGAGTCCTCCGGCACATTTTTCGTACTTCATTCTAGAAATTTTCCGCTGCGCAGCGCATTTTCCTAAAACGTTCAAGCACATAATGTCAAACATTAAATAGTAAAAATTCAATACACACAAACTAGACTAAAAATCTCCATCAAGGAATTCTATGTACTATTTTAAAAAAATGTCTCTTAAAAGATCAATTTGTTTATATGTTTTAGCGAGACAATTAATTCATTTTTTTATGTTGCACAACAATGTGCCGATAGTGTGAAGCCGGTATATTCAGATTGAGTAGGGTTGCATAATGTTATTACGACACAATTATCATTTCTAAATGCAGGTAGCTTTAAATCGAAAAATTACCATGTTAAGAACGCTTTATAATCATTAAACTTTATCGTAAAACTCATCTCAGTCATTCTAAATCGTAATTTATTTTTCCACGGGGGAGACCCCCGGACCCCCCTAACACCAAATTCTCGCGCCTTTGGGCGCTCGCAAATTCATCAAAATGCATCGTAAAACTCATCTAAGCCCATCTAAATAGTAATTTTTCCATGGGGGAGACCCCCGGGACCCCCCAAACACCAAAATCTCGCGCTTTCGGGCGATCGCTAAATCATCAAAATACATAAAACTGATCCCGGGGGTCACCCCTCAGACCCCTAATAAAACACAAAAATCTCGCGCCTTCGACGCTCACATGCTAATTTGGCCAATTTAGTGACATATGAAAAATGTACATAAAGCATATATTATATGGTTGGGAGTTGAATTAATCTCCTCCTGTAGGTGTGTGTGGGGGGGGGGGGGGGGGGTTGTTACAAAATATTGAGGACCTTTGCCCCCTTCATGACGTTTCATCTTCCTACGCCACTGACTTTCATTTGCAACCTTTTTGCAACCTAAATGTAACGTTGCGATCGGACCTAATAAAAAACGTCCTCCGGATGTTGTGTGCCCACTGGGAATGATTTAGTAACTTTAAGATAGCCAAGTTTCCACTTTAACTAAGGCATCTAATACTTTCACTTAAAAAAAAAAACAAAAAACTTCTACCCATTAACCATCTAAACCTACTTTGGTATTTCCTGCTTTCCTTTATGCTATTTCAAACTGTCCCCTACCACTCCTCTGTCCTTCGGAAGGGACGTTAATCAACTGGGGTCCGGTGTACGGTCAGTCACGCCATGCACGTTAAAGATCCTCTGATGGTATTCGAGGCGCCACAGATTAGGTTGTAGGTTTTGTTGTGTTAATATAGTATAGGTCTTAGTTTTAATATTTATTTCACATACTTATGATTATTAAATAAAATGTCTTTTTGTAGTTTTTTTTTTTAATTTCACCTTTATATATTTATCATTTTATTGCTTTCACAAGAAGAATGAATGGTTTAATACCATAACTAATTTTAAAAATGTCGGAGAAGAAATATTCATTTTAAATATGATGCGAATACTGCATAGTGAATAAAGTTGTAATATTATAAATGATTTCAATTCCATTTCACATCTGCTTCAGACTTCTGTATCCAGTTCACTAGTATACATAAATAGTTAATCAACACGTGTTTAATTTACTCAACCTACAGCTAACAAGTACATGTCTATAGAAGGTATATATAAAAAAGCCACCAATCATGGACACAACAAAGGCGCTAGAAGGAAATTTTGTTGTCGTTGTTATTTTTTCTTACAATATGTACATTTATATATGAACATTGTAGGTAAATTGTACTACTTATACATATATCAGTGATTTGGCACCAGAAATCGTCATTTATTGGCAGGAATAAGAAATTTTTATCTAGATTATTCATATACATGTGTAATGGTTCTGGATCAGTATTAGGAACAATAGTTTATCAGTCACTTTGAGATCCCAGATTGGAACCCATGTCTTGTCATGTATTTGTCTGCTCCTCTTATATTACACATGTACAGTTCATGTCTCCAACATAAAAGAAGCTAACACAATACTGCATTATTGATTTATTTACTTCATATAATAGAATTTCACCACTGATAACATATACCAGGTATATACATATATGACACATGTCCAAGAAACATTTTACACCATTATGATGATAAATTTAATTGTTAGAATACTAAAAATGAAAATGTTTTTGGTCAGAGAATTTTCATTTCATCTTGCACACACATGTTGAACACAAATTGGCTCCTGGAGTGATTCGAGTTGAATTATACTTTGATGTGCCTGCAGCCATTCTGTTAAAATATGAGGACATACAGATGTATATGTAATTCATGTAAGCCTTTCATGTGTGACAAAAGAAATATGATTTCAGAATAAAAAATAAATGAACAGGTTGTCATTCTATTCTTAGTACCCTAAGCTAGTATCATTTATTAGTTATAGGCCTAAATCTGATAAATGCATGTGTGCACATTGTATATGTACTGAACTGTCAGTGCATGCACTGTACAGTATGTGTGGAGGGGCTGATGGAGATATTACCTGTATGCAATGGACAATTTTTAAATCATAGCATAAATAAGTCCATATTATAAAGAAGTGTTTTACACATTGTTAATATACTGCATTTGATAATTTTGCGTTATAGATACTGTAACAAAACCTTATTTATTGCCGTCAGTTGGAAGATTTTGCATTTTTGAATAACTTGTTAACCCACAGGCGTCTACTTCTAATTTGAAAAAAGTAGCCTACCCCTGATATATGAACAAGGTGAGACTCTCCATGAACCGGAAGTTGGGGGAACGCTTCAATGCACTTTGAAATTAGATCAAATTTGACGAAAATATGTAGTGTCCGCTCGCATAATCAACGTACCTTAAAGCTGACAATGCAAGTTAAAATTATTAACATGATTTTTTTTTTTTAAATAAGTACACTCGTTTTTCCAAGAATCGTTTATGAGACATTCCCCGGTTGAGGACAGCCATTTTTGTTTTACATTCCGACGACTCATCACCGACCCCTATATAAAGCGCGTGAATCGGACACACGTGCGCTCATTCATGTACCTATACACCTAGCAGTCCACAGGTTATATCACCTACAAATAGGAAAACAAAACCCTCACCTGTAAAACTATATGGGACTTTTTTTAGCAAAAAAACATGTCAACTCCTCTAAGTTGTCATTTAGATGTTTCTCAAAATACAATTCCAATGCAAGTGAATAGAAATCCAAAAATAATTGCCGTCCACATATCTCCACGTATATCATCGTACCCGACGCACTCAACTGACCATATACACGTGAACTACGTACCTGACCCGAACGAGCGACAAACTATCAAGGACACACACGTGTCGTTGAACATGTACGTGTAAAACTTAGTGTTTATTGAAGTGTTTTATTAGTTCGTATTGGACATATGTTGGATATAGCTGACATAACACATTCATCTATTACTTCAATGAAAATATTGTCAAGGTGAGTGCAATGTTTATTTTCAAATTTGACATTGTTATTTGCAATATCGGGGCATGTGTATCCGAGACAAGATATTGTTTAGAATGATACACGTGTGTCAAGTGTCCCGTGCTTTATATAGGGGGTTGGCCAGTGAAGGTTACTAAGCAGAGCAAAAGAAAAATGGCTGCCACTTCCTTAGATACCCACACTGTCATAACTAGGGGATGTCTCAGAAACAATTTTTGAAAAAAAAATATTTCGTTAATATTTTTTTTTTAATTTCAACTGCATGTTTTTAACTTGCATTGTCAGCTTTAATTAAGAATCCTATTTTGCCATGCATGCCAGGTTTTTTGTCGCGAAGCTAAGGTTTTTTAATATGAAAACAGCGCATGAAGATCTGCAAGTAGCGGACGATGAAATCAACTGTGGAACGAAAAAGTTGATCTTTCAAGTAAGCGTTCTTTTTGCAATGAGGAATCTGATTGGTTAATTAAGTTTATTGATCATCAGATTGGTTCTTGCAAAAATGCTCGCTTTGAAGAGTTTTCCACTTCCGTTCCAGAGTTTTAACGGAGTGTCTCACCTTGTTCATATAAAAAGGGTCATAGGTTATTGTATTTTTCCAAAACCAGAAAGCAGACGCCTGTGGTTTAACGTAGGGTAATCTGCACAGTCAGTGACAGTATCAATATGAATTAAGGCAAAGACTTGTAAGAAGTTGCATACATATTATATGGTAATACCGTATTTACTACATGTATCTTTCATATTGTTTACTGTTGACCCGAATAAAAGTTTTACATGGATAAAATTCTAGTGTAGTTTTGCGTTACAATACACATGTACATTGATATACATGTACAATGTACATGTTATTTACTGCATACTTCCAACCTCTCACAAAGGAAAAGTGTGGCCAATAAATGGCTTGCTACCACAGTTTGACTCCACAAATAACCCCCTTTCCTTGGTCCAATCAAGATTACTTGACCATGAAAGGGGCTGAATCCCCCATTCATGGTCAATCAGGATTATTACATGACCATGAAACGCTGGACATGTGATGCAGTCAACCATGGTAAGAAATGCTGTAAGAGAGGGGAGACAATCATTACTCACCTTGTTCTAACGGATTAGATTAATCAATAGACCAGACAAGATTTTAAAAAATGTATTGCAATAAAAATCACATTTATTTAAATGTAATCAAAAAGCTTCATTAATTATTATTTCAATTAATTATTATCTGATAGCAACGTTGTATTGTAAGGAATATTTTTAACTGCTCCACGACATGGGAATATATTTATTTAATCCGTGCACACGGTTTGTCAATCCGTTCACACGGATTGCTAATCCGTGCACACGTTTTGTAAATCCACGCACACGGTATTTCCATTTCCCTTCGCGGGCTCCGTATTTATATATGTATTTGTAACGTCGTGAGAAAAATATTAGAGTATACCCGCGCAGTTAATTTCTTTGTTGCCACCATAAAAGTAGTAATTGTCGTCCAATGGCCCGTAATTCGAGCGCTCTGGGCTTCGCTCTAACCTGTGTATAGTGCATTGTATGGCCCTCGTGCAAAACTGATTTTTAGCTTAATACTTTTTTTATATATTATCTTTTTTCATGATTTTCATTCAGTACAATTAAATATACAAATACACTCAATACAATCTCAAACACATACACACTTACTTAAAAAAGCATATACATTCACATACATACAAATACGAAGCTTAAATTTCTAGTACATAAGGAGAAAAAATGATACAAATTATGAATTTGGAGATGAGGGGAAAAAGTATATTGCACTGAATAATAAGGAAAGGAATCAAAGACAGGATTAGAAGAAAAAGAAAAGAGTGATAGAGTTATAAAGAAAGAAAAAGAAAAAAAAAAAAAGTTAAAAGAGTTCTAGGTAGGATGGAGGACGGAGGACTAATTATAACTGTATAAAAAATCTTTAAAAAAATGTAATTTCGGCTTTTGTGCAGGGAAAGGGGAAGGGGGGGGGATAAAAAATTATAAATATGGATTAAAATGTTTTAATAAAGTAAAATGTGTGACAAAGTGCAATTATAACTTGATTAGTTTTTCCCATTTTCTCTCCATTTCATTTTTCAATTTAAGTTTTACTTTTCATCTTTACTGTTCGAAATATATTTTTGAATTGTAAAAATGATCTTTAATTGTGTTGATAAGAACGTTGATGCTTAATGAGCTGTGTAAACATCTCATTCTGTAAATGTATTGCTTTATCATTATGAAAATTGCATTGTCCACTCTATTACTATGGAGATAATTTTTCATTGCTAGAGTCCAAAAAGAAAGAATTTTTTATTAACAGGAAAGGGAATTGAGAGATGCGTTGTAATGTGTCAAAACTTTCAAGTAATCCTTGCACTTCCTCCACACTCCCATAACAAGTATGTAATAGTTTCAGGCTCAGGCTCAGTATTGCAGAGTACACAAAGAGGGAGATAAACTACTCTGATTTTAAAACAAAATGAATTTGTTGCCAAAATATAATGGATTAATCTATATTGGAACCACTGTAGTTTAGTATTTTGCTGTAACATTAAATGGAATTTTTATATATATTTTACACCAATTTTCATAATCTATATTGTTTTAAAATTTGCACATTCCATTTTTCTAGGACAAGACGGTATTTATATAGGACGTGTTAAAAAGCTATAAAAACAGTTTTGATCCTTTTCTATCTTTGAGAAAGAGTTGCAGATTAATAGGCACTATATGGATAATGAAATTTGTATTTCCTTTGTAAATCATATGAAAAAATTAGTTTTTTGGTACCTGAAACAAGACCTTGGTACTGTAAAAATTTTGTGTTAACTTGTAAATCTGAATAAATTCTTGATATGTGTAAAATAAAACTTCCTTTCTACACTTTTAACAATGTCATTTATGATACACACACCTTTCTGATAATAGTTTTTTATAGAGGATTATCTTCCTATCCACCTTAATATCACTGTTTATACAACCAAATATGGAGCCATCAAAATGTTTTCCTGACAGATTTACCTCGAAAAATAATATGAGCTTACCAATATACCACGATTTAAAAACATCACTCCAAAATTTATTTTTACATTTTATTTTCACACATCTTTATATATTCCGAAACCACATTTTGAAAGAAGAATAATTTTTGTCGTAAAAGTTTTTAGAATTGTTCTGCCATTTTCTCTTCAGTCTGATATTGTCTTCTTACCAATAGTAAGTTTAAGAAAATTTATAAAAAGCTATGGTATTTATCATTTTCAATCCTCCATTTGCATATTTTTGTGTGGTTTGTCTCCCTTTTAATTTTGTCAGGTTTTCCCATTCCATAAATAGTCAAATGATACTGAATTGAGTTTGCTTAAAAAAAATTATTTGTCGGGATTGGGAAGAGATTATAAAAAGATGGTTGAATTGTGCGGATAAGTAGGGATTTGATAATATGAATTTTTCCTATAGGTGTTAAAGATTTTCTTTTTCATAATTTTAACAAAGATTTTAGTCTGATTAGTTTTTTGTCAAAGTTAAGTTTTGGCATTTCATGGAGATTTACACTAAAAGCAATACCTAGCAATTCAAATTTTTCCTTCCTCCTCCCACTGTAATTTAAGTTTCCGGTAAAAAAGAGTGATTCACTATATTTCTTGCCTATCCAATCCAAATCACATGCTTTTTTATCACACATTCATTTTAAGTCCAGAAAACTTTTGCATAATCTATTAAGTTCCATAATTGCTTCTTTAGAGCGATTTCTCCGAACCGTCGAGTATTAAGTAGAAGTATCATCTGCATACTGGGATAACTAAAATAGGCCAATTTGTTCAACTCATTTCCTCTCCTATTATAATCATTATTATTCGCTAATTTTATAGCCATGAAATTTCAGCACAAAGAATAAACAAATGTGGGTGCGATAGGATCCCCCTGACCGGCAGCCCTAACCAATACCAAAGAAGCCAAGATAATATTTGGCTCCCGTGATTAATAGCAGAATTGGTACATTACAATGTAGAGTTTTTTAAACCCAGTTCTTATCTTATACTATTTCCGAAACCAAATAATAAGAAGAACTTTTTTCTATAATTAGCCACGACCCCGAATCAAAGGCCTTCTCAAAATCAATCATCAAAAGCATGCTTGGTATGTCATTTTCCTCAGTATATTGCATAATATCATATATTAATCTAGTAAATTTACTCCATTATAACGCCCAGAAATAAAAACCATTTTTGATCACTCACTAATTGATTTTTTAAGAACGGTTTTTATATTTTATTATTCTGTTTTATTCTGTTCGCTTAATACCTTGCTTACTTCTAAGTTAATTAACTTTCCATGATTAACTTCCTTACTGTTTTCATATGACCAATCTCTGATAATAGTTTTTTTTTAAATGATTTGAAGATTTTAAGTAAGATTTTAATTAATAGTTTATAGAGACTCATTTTATAAAAACGACGAAAATAAGATGGCAAATTGCATTAGCGGTCGGTATGTCCAATATGTATCAGTTGTACAAAACATACCTGGTAGTTTAAAGGTTATACAAAGCGGTTCGTCATGGGGGACTTTACAATAGACCCATCTGTGTTATGAATTCGTGTTTCATACCATCCAAGCAAAATAATACTCCATTCTAAACAACCTAATTAATATATATGATCATAAATGATAGGTCCTTTGTGAATATCTATGATCTCGTCCACGAAGCTACTGTAACAAAGGACGACACTAGAGCGCTAACGAACTCATAATGCCCACAAAACGGTAAACTACAATAGTATAAAAACATAATGTTATATGGGTCGATTGAGTTTTCATGTTCATTATCCACAAAAACCATGTTCTTCTTTGTACTTATCATAATATTTATTTTAGGTTTAAAAAAAACCCACCACATCTTGCGGAGGTTTTCAGAAGGGGTTATTATAGGGCACGCTAAGATGTTATGCGAAATAACTGGCACAAATTACAGATAATTCTAAATTTCTCTAAAATATTACCACGGAACATTATTGTGTTTGTGTATAGCTTCAGGTACCAGAATAGAAGTAAGTAGAAATTTGAAGAAGGTTTAAAAGCCATGACACATAAGTCCAAACTGTCCAATGGTCATGTCCATTATCAATTCACATTGAAACATGCCTATATACTCACATGTCCTCTCATTTCCTATATTCAAAAAACCATTTACAGGGACATCAAAACTCTTATACAAAATCCTCAATAATACTTTTAAAGAAACACACAGCTGAAACAGAATCACCTTAACAAATATAACCTATAAACATTATATGACATATTATAAACTATCACAATATATAAGACCCTGATTAAACTATATACACGCTTAAGATGAAAAGAGTGAATAAAAATTTCGCTAAAATGAACTACTTCAAATATGTGCTTGTAAATGAATCTAGAAACCCTATCTTGCCTTCTATGGGGGTCCATGTGGGTGGAAAAGGAGCGAGTAGGAGGCGCGGAGTGCAGGCGGGGTGGGTTGTGGACGATGAGAGTACTTATAGAAGTTGATCTCTGGACTCTATCTAGCGTGTGAGGACTCACAGGGTGAGGGGGGTGGGGATAGGTCGTGGGCGGAATCCTGGCTGCTAGTGGGGTGTTAAACATATCCGGATTAGAGAGGCAGAGCGCGTCTGCTGTGCGTATTCCCCAAGACGACAGAGCGATACATACAGCGCCAGCAGTGGTGGCAATGCGCGAATCGGGCCGCGGGACGCTACTCTCTCGGGTTAGTAGTACGCGCCATTGGAACAGGACAAAAGGCTTACTTCCGGTCTCCTATAATCCTGCATTAATACGATGGCGATCCCTCCCCGCCAGAAGAGATGGAGAACCCGTTAATTAGATATTGCTATAGGCATTTAAGGATTTTGAAAATGGGAAATCCAGGGTTTCATATTCACAATGGCGATATACCACACAAAGGGAAAGTATGTTGACAGGATTTTTCATCAACACCAATAAAAGGCCGTACACACTTCCAGCATCAGGTTTCCACACATAAGCGAAAAAATGAGATAAACTGTTTTGAAAACAATAAAGACCCGAATGTTTTTTTTCTTCGGAACTATACGTTTACATCACACTTCTTGATGTTTAATATAGATAAAATATTTACTACAAGAGATTTGGTTCAACTAATAACAACTTACCAATACCTTTTCTCAGTATCTTATATATATACAATGTATACATAAAAGTTTTGTTTTCTGTGGCCGAAATGAAGGTTAGTTTTGGTTGCTAGGTATAAAAATCATTTGCTATGGAGTTGATTTTGATATATTTTCTTAATTCATCGTCTGAAGTGGGGCAATCTTTGATATGTTATAAAAAAAATGTACATTTTGCAAACTTAATTTTCAATATTTTGCCGTTATTCTATGGTAAAGCAGTGATGTCACTATTTTTAAAAAATTAATTATGGGTATGGAAAGAAACTAGTTAGTATGACCTTTGACCTTAACTCCATCTGAAAAATTCTAACAAAAAAGTTTTTAGTGAATAAAATTAAAACATGGCATATATTGAAGAAGTAGTTATCTTGAAATATTTTTTTTGAGATAGACAGTTAGAGAGATACAGACAGACAGGCAAGTCGATTCAAATATGATCAATATCAAAATATACAATATTACCCCCTCCCCCCCCCCTCCCCCCCCCCCACACACACACACACTAGCAAACTCTCAATTGGGGTGGGTTATAGCATGTAGGGATCTTGCTACAAGTATAACCAACCCACCGTGTTCAAAGTAACGTGTCGAGCTCAACATAACTGTGTATCTTTATTCCTTATGTCAGGTGTGAGATAGATCCTGGCGTTGTTCAGTTACCGTCGCAGCTAGTGATTCAGTGCTCACCACCAACATACATACATCATTACTCACGGATACCCACCACATCTTGGGCGACGCTACTACGACCGATCGCTGATACTTAATTATTATACTATTATATACGAATCAGCGAAGATCTTTGACTGTTCAGTTTCACTTTGTCCTCAGGTTATCCACCTAAATTTAACTAAATATATCGCTTTGGCCGATTTTTCGTGTGTATTGCAAAATATCTGTTTTCATGAGACTTGCTGAATTGAAAATGAGGCGCGCACTATAATATCATCTCTATCTCTCTTAGTGTGAGAGTGAATATGCTGGCTAGTGGTTGTATACTGTCCTCGAACCCCCCAGCCTCGAAGTGATCATGCGATCTCTGGTAGACTCTGCGCTAGATTGATGGCCCCCCATGAGCATTATATCTCGGCACGATGTAGCTATTAGCATATTTGACATTCACTGACCTTTTGACCCCTATTTCCTCTAACCTCATCGCAATGGTCAAAAAATGGACACCATCATTATTATTCCGTAAGAGAAGAGGATGAACCTACTAAACATTTTGTCTATGATGGTGTCAAACTTCATCCAAGAATTGCCTACGGAAAACCCCCGAAACCCGGACATAAGCCACCGGGACTATATGTGATAATATCATTCAATACAAGAATATTTACATAATACTTATGTCAATATATAGAAATAAACGGAAGTGAGAGTCACAATCAAGCGTTATCGAAATGTCATACGAATGAAGTAAATATAAAACCCAGTGCCAATACAGGTACTACATCTACTTCCACACTTCGATGGAGATGTTGCGACATATGATAGTCATAAATAAACTTATAATAATATAATATTTAGTTTACATTTAATACAGTTTTGCTTTAATTTAATGTTAAACTAAAAAAACGTTTTCAGCCTAGGGGTGTAGGACTAATCCTTAGAAGGCATAGACAATAATATTATGGTTGTCAGTCTTCAATGTAAAGTAGAAGGCATGGTTTACAACCTAAAATGCAAACAATGTTCCCTAGTGAAAAGTTATCACATTTCGTACACATACACTCATTTGATTGATTTTTCCCATTGAGTAAGCGTTGATGTTACTATTTTTATTAAATTCATAGAGGTAGATGAAAGAAATTTGCAAACTGTTGTGAATCCGCGTAGCAGATTCTCACAAAAGTTTGCAAACAAAATTTATTTCATAACGCCTATGAATTTTGAAAAATAGTTGCATGAATTTTTATGATTTAATTTTTCAGACTAACTTGATAACATAAAATATTGTTTAGAATACAATCTATTGAATTTCCAATGGATTTTATTTTTCTAAAATCAATAACGCAAACTTCGAACTCAATATTGTGACTGTCATGAATTACGTCGGGATTTTTGCGCCATTCTTGTAGAATTATATTCATAGTATATGAAGAAAAAGACATCTGCAAATCGAGAGCGTTGGGATTTAGTAATGAGTTATGAACGCATTATTGGATACATACATATTATACATTGTAACGATACCATTGAATATATTTGTATCAAATCCACAGTATAACGTTATTAAAAAATCTTTATACGTGCGGGGGGGGGGGGGGGGGGGGGGTCCCTATATTTACAAATTAAAAAATCAAAATATATGTCTCAATGTTGCACATATTTTAAGTTATTAGAACTAAGGGTTCTCCGGGGCCATGACTTGTATTTTCAAACAAAATTAATTCAACAATTAAAGTGTTAGAAATTTTGAATAATGATATTCAGTTCATGTTGAATATAGAAGAAATTATAAAAACAATGAAAAAAATTTTCACAAGAGTGCCCACACGAACAAGCAGGATTATTTGCAGGAAAAAACACTGTTTAAGGTAATGCATAATTTTATTATATAATGCCTGAGCATTTAAAAGAATGAAAAAAAAAATCTAATTTGTCGTTTCACCTATTTAGAAATACAAGTTACTGTAAGTACTAGTAAACAGATAAGAAAGAGTATAGTTGTATATCTGACTTTTAAAGAAACGTAAGTAATCTTAAAGAATAGTTTAGAGAACTAATAGAATCGCTCAATACATACAACCATGATGAGAGATGAAGGAGAGCCAAACTGGGTTTTTTTATAATTCACATTATCATATAAAGCATACAAGTGTAGGTATATATTATTTAAATCACGTATAAAGTCTGGTGTAAATTTGCTGTGCAGTTTACAAAAATATATTCAGTTGTCTATGCTTTCTGCGATATGAAAGAGATTCAAGACAGGTTTTCAAATAGAAAAGATCTGGTACATGTAATAATTTGTTTTAGCCTTTTCTTATTCAAAATTACTACATGAAAGTTGTTGTGTGAAAAACTGTTCAATACAATCTAGCATTATTTTCTTGCGCATACGTATCTTTGAAAAATTAAATCGTGATATTGTGTTCATAATAATTGTATAAAAAATGTAAGCAACTCATTTTTATGTGCCAAGAACAAATGAGAGAATTAATTATGTTCCTATGTGTGATGCGAGATTGCGTGAAGTATCAGGTATAAATATGCGTGAAATGTTTGTTTTTCTGTTTGTATGCTTGGAAACGATCAATCATATTTACTCGAACTTAATCAGTTAGAGTAATTACATGTAGAACATTTTTCGCAAACTCCTTCTGATTATTTTGAGAGTCTCTATTTATGCAAGTCATACTTCTATTCATATAACACTACTCGAGTTTACTCCCCTTCCATCGTTCGTTTAATTCAGTCATGTATCCTAAGTTTTCAATATCTTTCGAATTGTCAAATATAATCGGATTTTTACCAATACAATACAATACAATATAAAATACAATATTATTTTATTTAAGTGTCCACACATCTAAAAATCATAGTACAATGAAAATCATCACGTACAACTTTAAAAATGATTTATTCGGCTGATGAAACACTAAAAATTTGGAGTAAAAATTATACGCTATACTTTACATATTATCATAAATACTACTGGCCCTGGTGTTATACAGTAATTTGTATACAGCTTGCTATATTGACCACCTATAATTGATAGCGTATATAACTGCATACAGGAAATTTCTCTAATTTTGATATAAATTATATAATAACCCTTAGGGAGATTCCAGTAATATAAAAAAAATCCATTGCATACAACATTAAAAGATTTATGATATCCAGACATACTCGGCTTATCTCTTATGAGGCACGTAAAAAATTCAGAATAAAAGTTATACAATATTTCTACCTTTTATCACAATATCTGTCTTTGTTATCATAAAATTGTATAAGGCTATATATATTTGAACCGCATCGAGCTCACTTATATTACTGTTTGAATAATTTTTTTAACAAAAATTCTGTGTTTTCAACATGTATGTACTATTCAAAAAAATAATGATTAGCCGTACTACTAAAACCAAACTCGTGTAATAAATCTGAAACAGATGTCCATTTTTATATAATAAATCCACAATGAAATGAATAATCCTATCTATAGATAACCTACGGTTGGCTGAGAAATGAGGTAAAAACACAATAAAAAATGATCTTATATCTCGTTATAACGACTTAGTAATCTCGTTTATAAACAGACCTAATTTATCCTTCAGTTATAACGACTTAGTTATCTCGCTATAACGACTTAGTATCTCTTTATAACGACTTTGTTATCTCGTTATAACGACTAAAGTATCTCGTTATAAAGGCTTAGTAATCTCGTTAATAACGGACTTAGTATCTCGTTATAACGGCATAGTATCTCGTATATAACGACTTAGCATCTCGTTATAAACGTACAATAGTATCTCGTTATAACGACTTAGTTATCTTGTTAAAATGACTTAGTTATCTCGTTATAACGACCTTATTATCTCGTGTATAACGACTTAGTTATCTCCGTGTCATAACGACTAAGTATCTCGTATATAAAGGCTTAGTATCTCGTTAAAACGACGTTAGGTAACTCGTTATTAAAGGCTTAGAATCTCGTTAAAAACTACTTAGTGAATCTCCGTTATAACGGACTTAGTATCTCGATATTATGGGGTGAAAATCGACTTATATTATCTCGTTATAACGACTTAGTGTATAACTCGTTTTATTATAAATCGGCTTCGGTATCTCGTTTTATCAACGACGTAGTAACTCGGTTTAATAACGTCTTAATTTATCTTGTTATAACGACTTAGTTATCTCGTTATAACGACCTTAGTATACTCTTTATAAAGGCTTAGTATCTCGGTTAACAACGACTTTGCTTTCATCGTTATTAACGGCCTTAGAATCTCGTTTATAACGACCTTATTTTTTCTCGTTTTAACGAGACTTTAGTTATTCGCGATATAACACCACTAAGTTATGCTCGTTTTATAACGATTTAGTTCTCGCATTATATACGATCTTTACTTATTTCTTTTTTATACGTCTCAGTTATCTCGAGTATAACGACAAAGCAATCTCGCTAATTTAAGCAATAAAACTGTTATACCAAGATTGGACACTACAGTTGATATTGGAAGCCCATCCGGAAGGCAATATAAATAGAATTGCGCCTCGTTAGGGCGCCCATGAATAATTTTTTTTAAAAAAATTTTTCTTTTTCGGACGGGATTGGCTTCATATCAACTGTATGTCCAATCTAGGTAACAGTTTAATTACTTTATATTTTCATTAACGATCTCTTCGAATTCAAGAATCTGACACACGATATATCCTTTAAATTTTCCCGCTTGCGCTAGTGTTGACGTTTCGCCAAAGATCAATAGACGGAACAGCAAATAGCATCAACTTCTGAATAAAGTTCAACACAAAAAACTGTTTGAATCAAGGCGAACACAATGGGAAAATTATTCTTGCGATGGACGTTTTTTTTTTTTTATACAAAGTGATTTTGTCAACAACCGATAATACTATTAGATATCATAGAACAACACAACTTTAAAACCTCTTTTGAAATTAATTGACCCTTATGTATAGGCGTAAGTATACATTTGGAAATACGATTGTCAGTGACGCGGCGGAGGAAACGTTAGATATTCCATAACGCTTGACCAGACTTGGAGTATCATAGCCAAGATATTGTCCATCTGATATTAACATTAGATTAGACGGGAAACATGAAAGTAGAATGGAAGATATAACCAACTTTAGTTATTCTCTTTTAATCAAGACATACTTATTTCGTTAGTAACGACCTTATACTCTCCTTTATAACGTCCTTAGTACTGCTCTTTATAACGACTTATTTATCTCGTTATTACTACTTAGTTATCTCGTTTATAACGAGTTAGTTTATCTTCATTATAATCTGACTCTTACTTATTTACGTTATAAACGACTTAGTGTCTTCGTTAATAACGATTGTTTAGTATGGTCGTTATAACGACTTAGCATTTCGTTATAAACGACTTAATTATTTCGTTGTATCGACTCAGTTAATCTCGTTATAACGGCTTTATCTATCTTGTTTATTAAGACTTAGTTATCTCGTTATAACGACTATAGTATCTCGTTATAACGGTCTTAGTATCTCGTTTACAACTACTTAGTTATCTCGTTATAACGAGTATGTATGTCGTTATAACGACTTTAGCATTTCGTTAAAACGACTAAGTATCTCTGTTATAAACGACTTATTTTATCTCGTTAATAACGACTAAGTATCGCGATTAAATAAGGCTTAAGTATCTCGTTATAACGACTTCACTATTCTCGTAAATAAAAGGCCTTTAGAATCTCGTTTTAAACTACTTAGGTTAATCTGGCGTTATAACCGACATTATTTATCTCGTTTTATAACGACTTAGTTTATCTTGTTATAACGACTAAGTATCTCGTTATAAACGGCTTAGTATCTCGTTATAACGACGTAGTAAACTCGTTTATAACGACTAAGTTTATCTTGTTTAAAACGACTTAGTTATCTTCTCGTTATAACGACTTAGTTTCTCGTTTATAAAAAGGCTTAGTATCTCCTTACAACGACTTAGGTATCTCGTTATAAACGGCTTAGTATCTCTTTATTAACGACTTCGTTTTTCTCCGTTTTAACGACTTATTATCCTCGTTTTATAACGACTAAGTTATCTCGGTTTAAGATTTATAACGACTTAGTTTTTCTCATTATAACCGACTTACTTATTTCGTTTTAACGTCTCAGTTATCTCGTTATAACGACAAAGCATCTTCGCTATAACAACTTAGTTTATCTCTTTATCAAGACATACTTATTTCGTTATAAGAACGACTTATACTCTCTTTATAACGACTTAGTATCTCGTTATATACGACTAAATTAGATCTCGTTATTAACTACTTAGTTAATCTCGTATTATAAACGACGGGTTAGTTATCTCATTATAACGACTTACTTATTTCGTTATAACGACTAAGTGTCTCGTTATAACGAGTTAGTATGTCGTTATAACGACTTAGCATTTCGTTATAACGACTTAATTATTTCGTTGTATCGACTCAGTTATCTCGTTATAACGGCTTATCTATCTTGTTATTACGACTTAGTTATCTCGTTATAACGACTTAGTATCTCGTTATAAAGGCTTAGAATCTCGTTACAACTACTTAGTTATCTCGTTATAACGAGTTAGTATGTCGTTATAACGACTTAGCATTTCGTTATAACGACTTAATTATTTCGTTGTATCGACTTAGTTATCTCGTTATAACGGCTTATCTATCTTGTTATTACGACTTAGTTATCTCGTTATAACTACTTAGTATCTTATTCACAAGGTGATGTTAATGCACGACTACACACAAAAAGACTTGACGATTGGTTAACAAAGTGCCACAAAAGCAATTTAGAAAAGTAGAACCTTTAATGACTGCCTACCAAGATCGATTGGTGTTGTGCTATAGATCCGATTGTAATATGTTTATATAGTAATTATATGAATATGAAAATGGAAGGTCCTCAATAGTTAAAAGCCCAATGAGTCTCAACGGTCATCTGACTATTTACATACATGTACACTCATTGAGTAGAACTACACAGTAAAATAAAACAACTGTGAGTTCCTAACCGGCTACCTCGTAATCTTAGTACATAAAAAGTCATAGGATAACCAGGAAGAATTTCTCTGTACATGTATCATACTAAAGATCTACTCTTCAAATACATGTATCATGCTACAGATCCACACCTCTATGTACACAGTATCATACTACATGTATCCGCAGATCCTACCTCTATGTACATGTATCATAACTAAAGATCCACCTCTATGTACATGTAATTATGTTACAGATCCACCTCTATGTACATGTATCATGCTACAGATCCACCTCTATGTACATGTATCATGCTACAGATCCACCTCTATGTACATGTATCATTCTAACTACAGAACTTCTTCTATGTACATGTATTATGTTACAGATCCACCTCTATGTACATATATCATACTACAGAATCCACCTCTATGTACATATATTCAATACTACAGATCACCTCTATGTACATGTATCATGATACAGATCCATCTCTATGTAACATGTATCATTACTTACAGATCTTCTTCTATGTACATTGTATCATGCTACAGATCCACCTCTATGTACCAAGTATCATACTACAGATCCACCTCTATAGTACATGTATCATACTACAGATCCACCTCTATGTACATGTATCATACTAGAAGATCCACCTCTATGTACATGTAATCATGCTACAGGATCCAGTTCTATGGTAAACATGTATTATGTTTACAGATCCAGCTCTATGTACATGTATCATTCTACAGATCCACCTCTATGTGCAGTGTATCATGCTACACAGATCCACATCTATGTACATGTATCATTATACATATCCATCTCTATTTACATGTATCATGCTACTGGTCCACCTCTTTGTACATGTTAATGTATCATGGCTACAGATCCACCTCTATGTACATGTATCTATGCTACAGATCCACCTCTATGTACATGTATCATGCTACAGATCCACCTCTGATGTACATGTATCATTCTACAGATCTACCCTCTACCTACTATGTACATGTATCATTCTACAGATCCACCTCTATGTACATGTATATATGTTACTAGATCCTGCTCTATGTACATGTATCATGCTACAGATCTGACCTCAATGTACATGTATCGTGCTACAGATCCACCTCTTATGTACATGGTAATCACATACTACAGATCCACCCCTATGTACATGTATCATTCTACAGATCCACCTCTATGTACATGTATTATTTTACAGATCCTAGCTCTATGTACATGTATCATGCTACAGATCTACCTCAATGTACATGTATCGTGCTACAGATCCACTTCTATGGGTACATGTATTATGTTACAGGATCCTGCTCTATTGTACATGTATCATGCTACAGATCACCTCAATGTAACCATGTATCATATTACAAGATCCACCATCGTATGTAGATGTATCATGCTACAGATCCACCTCTATGTACATGTATCATACTACAGATCCACCTCTATGTACATGTATATCATATCTACAGATCCACCTCTTTGTACATGTATCATTCTATACAGATCTACCTCTGTAGATGTATCCATGCTACAGATCCACCTCTATGTAATTGTATACATTACTACAGATCCACCTCTCATGTTCATGTATCATTACTGTACTCATTCTACAGATCCACCTCTAGTAATGTATCATGATACAATATCCATGTATTCATGTTTAATGCTACAGATCCACCTCTATGTTACATGTATCATACTACAGATCCACCCCTATGTACATGGTATCATTCTACAGATCCCACCTCTATGTACATGTATTCATGACTACAGATCCACCCTCTCTATGTACATGTAATCATGCTACAGATCCACCTCTATGTACATGTATCGTTACTACAGATCCCACCTCTATGTAACATGTATCATACTACAGATACCACCCACTTATGTACCTGTAACAGTACTAAAGTACTCCACCTCTATGGTACATGTTATCATGCCTACAGATCCAGTTTATGTACATGTATCAGCTAAGATCCCAGTTTTTATGTACATGTTTTATGTTACAGATCCAGGCTATCTGATGTACATGTTATCATTTCTACACGATCACCTCTATGTTCATTGTTCATGCTACGATCACATCAATGTACAGTATCATGATTACATAACCTATCTAAAAAAAAGTGTATCATGTACTGGTCCACTCTTTGTAAATGTTATTGTTTCATGCCTACAGATCGCAGTACTATGTACATTTATCATTGCTACCAGATCAACAGTTCTTATGTACATTGTATTATGCTGTACGATCCACTCTATGTTAATGTTCATTTACAGATCTACCTTTCTGTACATGTATCATTCTACATATCCACCTCTGATGTGCAATGTTCATCATGTTACAGATCCTGCTTAATGTACTGTATCATGCTACATGATCTACCTCAATGTACATGTATCCGTGCATGCTACATATCAACCTCTAGTGTACATGTAGCATGACTACTGGATCCACCTCGCGACTTTTGTACAATTTTTAATGTATCATGCTACAGATCCACCTCTATGTACATGTATTATGTTCACATAAGATCCTGCTCTATGTTACATGTATCTGCTACAGATCTACCTCAATGCCTACATGTATCGTGCTACAATCAACTCAATGTACATGTATTATGTTACAGATCTACCCTCAATGTACAATTATCATGTACTACATATACAGATTCCACCTCTATTTACCATGTATCAAGTTACCAGTGATCCAGGCACTATGTATACATGTATGTCATTCTACAGATCTACCGGTCAATGTACATGAATCGTGCTACAGATCCACCTCTATGTACATGTATCATACTACCAACCACCCCTATGTACATGTATCATTCTACAGATCCACCTCGGAAGTACACGATCCATCTATGTACATCGTATCATGCTACAGAGTCACACCTCTATGTACATGTATCATTTACAGTACATGTATCATGTCTACAGATCCACCTCTATTTACATGTATCATTGCTACAGATCCACCTCTATGTACATGTATCATGCTACAGATCCACCTCTATGTACATGTATCATGCTACAGATCCACCTCTATGTACATGTATCATTCTACAGATCCACCTCTATGTACATGTATCATTCTACAGATCCACCTCTATGTACATGTATCATGCTACAGATCCACCTCTATGTACATGTATCATTCTACAGATCCACCTCTATGTACATGTATCATACTACAGATCCACCTCTATGTACATGTATCATTCTACAGATCCACCTCTATGTACATGTATCATGCTACAGATCCACCTCTATGTACATGTATCATTCTACAGATCCACCTCTATGTACATGTATCATTCTACA
Organism: Argopecten irradians; assembly: GCF_041381155.1. Classification (NCBI taxonomy): domain Eukaryota; kingdom Metazoa; phylum Mollusca; class Bivalvia; order Pectinida; family Pectinidae; genus Argopecten; species Argopecten irradians. The sequence continues at coordinate 21,874 of NW_027187744.1, forward strand.
GATCCACCTCTATGTACATGTATCATGCTACAGATCCACCTCTATGTACATGTATCATTCTACAGATCCACCTCTATGTACATGTATCATACTACAGATCCACCTCTATGTACATGTATCATGCTACGATCAATATCTCTACAGATCCAGATACCCTCTATGTATCATGTATCATTACTACAGATCCACCTCTATATACATGTTTCTTACTACAGATCCACATCTATGTATCATGATACAGCATTCTACATGTATCATGCTACACGATCCACCTCTATGTACATGTATCATGCTACATGATCCACCTCTATGTACATGTATCATGCTTATCCACCTCTATGTACACGTATCATGTCTACAGATCCACCTCTTGTACATGTATCATGTACTACAGATCCACCTCTATGTACATGTATTATGTTACAGATCCACCTCTATGTACATGTATCATTCTACAGATCCACCTCTATGTACATGTATCATGCTACAGATCCACCTCTATGTACATGTATCATGTTACAGATCCACCTCTATGTACATGTATCATACTACAGATCCACCTCTATGTACATGTATCATGTTACATGTATCATTCTACAGATCTACCTCTATGTACATGTATGTCATGATACAGATCCACCTCTATGTACATGTATCATGCTACAGATCCACCTCTATGTACATGTATCATGCTACAGATCCACCTCTATGTACATGTATCATTCTACAGATTCACCTCTATGTACATGTATCATACTACAGATCCACCTCTATGTACATGTTAATGGATACAGATCACCACATTATCATACTACAGATCCATCCTCTATGTACATGTATCATCTCTACAGATCTACCTCTTTGGACAATGTTTCATACTACAGATCCACCTCTTTCTATTGTACATGTATCATTCTACAGATCACCTCTATGTACATGTATCATCATTACAGATCCACCTCTATGTACATGTATCATTCTACAGATCCACCTCTATGTACATGTATCATATCTACAGATCCACCTCTATGTACATGTATCAGTGCCACAGATCCACCTTATGTACTATCATACTGTCAGATCCACCTCTATGTACATGTATCATGCTACAGATCCACCTCTATGTCTACAGATCTTCTTCTCTGTACATGTATCATGCTACAGATCCACCCTCTATGTACATGTATCATGCTACAGATCCACAGTATCGTCTCACCTATGTACATGTATCATACTACAGATCCACCTCTATTTATCACTTCTTGTACATGTACATTCTACAGATCCACCTCTATGTACATGTATCATTACTACAGATCCACTTCTATGTACATGTATCATGCTACAGATCCACTCCATGTACATGTATCATGCTTCAAGAGATCCAGCCTCTATGTACATGTATCATGCTAACAGATCCACTGTCTATGTACATGTATCATAACTACAGATCCACCTCTATGTACTATGTATCATGCTACAGATCCACCTCTATGTACATGTATCATCTACAGATCCACCTCTATGTACATGGTATTATGCTACAGATCCACCTATATGTACATGTATCATACTGTACAGATCCACCTCTATGTACATATATCAATAGTCACAAGATCCACCTCTATGTACATGTATCATGCTACAGATCCACCTCTATGTACATGTATCATTCTACAGATCCACCCTCTATGTACAATGTATCATGTCTACAGATCCACATCTCTATGTACATTATCATTGTAATTTATCCATGTACAGAATCCACCTCTATGTACATGTATCATGCATGTACAGATCCCATTCTCCTATGTACATGTATCATGCTACAGATCCACCTCTATGTACATGTATCATACTACAGATCCACCTCTATGTACATGTATCATGCTACAGATCCACCTCTATGTACATGTATCATTCTACAGATCTTCTTCTATGTACATGTATCATGCTACAGATCCACCTCTATGTACATGTATCATGCTACAGATCCATCTATGTACAATGTATCATGCTACAGATCCACCTCCTCTATGTACATGTCATCTACATGTACATGAATGTCACCTGTCTACAGATCCACCTCTATGTACATGTACATGCTACAGATTCATTCTATGTACATGTATCATACTACAGATCCACCTCTATGTACATGTATCATGTTACAGATTACATGTACATGTATCATGTACTACAATGATCCACCTCTATGTACATGTATCATTCTACAGATCCCACCTCTATGTACATGTATCATTGCTACAGATCCACCTCTATGTACATGTATCATTCTACAGTCCACCTCTATGTACATTACATCATGCTACAGATCACCTCTATGTACATGTATCATGCTACAGAATCCACCTTTCTATGTACATGTATTCATACTACAGAATCCACCTCTATGTACATGTATCATGCTACAGATCCACCTCTATGTACATGTATTATGCTACAGATCACCTCCATGTACATGTAGTCAATGCTACATTTATGATCCACAATCTATGATACATGTATCATGCTACAGTTCCACCCTATGTTACATTTATCATGCTACAGATCCACATCCAATGTACATGTATCATGCCTACAGATCCACCTCTATATGTACATGTATCATACTAACAGATCCACCTCAATGTACATGTATCATGCTATGTCCGATATCCACCTATCTATGTACATGTATCATGTCTACAGATTCCAACTTCTATGTACATGTATCATGCTACAGATCCATTCTTCTATGTACATGTATCATTCTACAGGATCCACCTCTACATGTACATTGTTCCATGTACATTATCATGACAGATCCACTCTATGTACATGTATCATACTACAGATCCACCTCTATATACATGTTTCATACTACAGATTCCACCTATATGTACATGTATCATGCTACAGATCCACCTCTATGTACATGTATCATGTTTACTATTGGCAGATCTACCTCTATGTACATTGTATCATGCTACAGATCATCTCTAGATGTACATGTATCATATTATCATGCTACAAGATCCACCTATATTGTAGCATGTATCATATAACAGCTATCGCATCTCAATGTACATGTAATCATAGTACAGATCCACCTATATGTAACATGTATCATGCTACAGATCCTCCTCCATGTATGTATACATGTATCATGTAGCCATATCAACCTCTTTTACTCAAGACTGTACCTCATGCTACATGAATCACCCTCTATGTACAGGTATCATGCTACAGATCCCACCTCTATGTACATGTATCATGCTACAGATTCCACCTCTATGTACATATCATTCTACAGATCCACCTCTATGTACATGTATCATATTACAGATCCATCTCTATGTATGTTACATGTATCATGTCTACAGATCCACCTCTATGTACATGTATTATGTTACAGATCCACCTCAAATGTACATGTATCATGCTACAGATCCCACCTCACTATGTACATGTATCATGCTACAGATCCACCTCTATGTACATGTATCATGCTCTAGATCCAATCTATGTTCATGTATAATGCTACCACTCTTATGTATCTGCTACATCATACATGTAGTACATGTCAACCGTCATGTACATGTACATTCAGTTGGTTTCTCTATGTACATGATCCTACCTCTATGTACATGTGGTTCATGTACATGCATCCCTCACCTAGTAGGTATGTAGATTTATCTATGTAGCATGCGTCATGCAAAGTCTATGTACATGTAATCATGTATGTACAGATCTGTACTTGTACGCTCATTACTATGTACATGTATATGCTCTACATCCACCTCTATGTACATGTACATCACAATGTACCATCTTATGGTATGTTGGTACAGATCCACCTCTATGTACATGTATCATGCTACAGATTCCACCTCTATGTACATGTATCATGCTACAGATCCATTATGGTACATGTACATGTATTCACCTCTCTTATGTACATGTATCCATCCACCTCTATGTACATCATTTAATCACAACAGATCTACCTCTATGTACATGTATCATGTCTACAGATTACTCTCTATGTACATGTATCATTCTACAGATCCACCTCTATGTACATGTATTCATGCTACAGATTAACCACCCTCTATGTACATGTATCATACAGGATCCACTATATACAAGATCCACTACTCTATGTACATGTATCATTACTACAGATCCACCTCTATGTACATGTATCATTACAACAGGATCCACCTCTTTGTACATGTATCATTACTAACAGATCCACCTCTAATGTACATGTATTATGCTTACAGATCCACTTATGTAAATGTAATCATGTACCTCGATGTACATGTACATGCTACAGATCCACCTCTATGTTCATGGTATCATTCTACAGTTCCACTTTATGTACATGTCATTCTACAGATCCACCTCCTATGTACAGTATTATGTTACAGATCACCTTGATGTACATGTATCATACTACGGATCCACCTCTTATGTACATGTATCATGCCTATCATCTCCACCTCTATTGTACATGTATCATATCTACAGATCCACCTACTATGTACATGTATCATTCTATGTACATGTACCTCAATGCTCATATGTACCAGATCCACCTCTATGTACATGTATCATACTACAGATCCACCTCTAATGTACTATGTACATCTGATCATCATGTACCTATCATGCTACAGATCTACCTCTATGTAGAAATGTATCAGTTCTACAGAATCATGATGTACAGATCTCTAAGACCTCTATGTACAAGTATCATATCTACAGAGCTTAAAACCTCTATATACATGTATCATGCTACAGATCTACCTCTATTATTCATTGTATCATGCTACAGATCTACCTTATAACATGTATCATACATACAGATCTACCCTATGTACAGTATCATTCTACAGTTCACCTACTATGTACATGTATCATGCTACAATCCACTCTATGTAATGTTATCCTACAGATCTCTATGTACATGTATCATATGCCTACAGATCCACCTCTATGTACATGTATCATGCTACAGATCACCTCTATGTACATGTATCTTGCTACAGATCAGACCTCTATATGTATCCATACACAGATCCACCTCTATGTAATGTATCATGCTACAGATCTACGTCTATGTACAGTGTAATCATACGACAGATCTAACCTCTATGTACATCACTATCATACTACAGATCCACCTCTATGTACATGTATCACTGTCATTTGTATGTATCAACCTCTACAGATCTTACCTCATATGTACATGTATCAACTACAGATCTCACCCATTATGTACACATGTATCATGCACATACAGATTACCCCTATCCTATGTACATGTATCATGCTACAGATCCACCTCTGTAGTATTTCTATGTACATGTATCAATCATTATCATGATCCACCTTTCTATGTACATGTATCAAAGTACATGTCCACCTTTCTATGTACATGTATCATGGCTACAGTTACCTCATATGTACATGTATCATGTACAGATCCACAGGTGGTACCATTGGCTCTATGTACATGTATCAATATCTCCACCTCTATGTACAGTATCATTCTACAGATCCACTCTATGTACATGTACATCATGTACAGTGTAATGATTATCTATGTACATGTATTATGTTACAGATCCACCTCTATGTAACATGTAAGTCACTACATGCTACAGATCCACCTCTATGTACATGTATCACTGTACAGATCCATTCTATGTACATGTACATGTATCAGTTACAGATCCACCTCTATGTACATGTAGTCATGGATCACTAATCCAATGTGTACATGTCAGTTAACACCTCTATTTGCACATGTATCATACATGAGTCCACCTCATATGTACATGTATCATGTCTACAGATCCACCTCTATGTACATGTATCATGTCAGTTACAGATGGTTCTATGTACATGTATCATGTTCTACAGACACCTGGTATGTACATGTATCATGAAACATGTCTCACCTGTATGTACATATATCATGTACACATTGTATACCTTATGTTGGTTTCATGTACATGTATCATGTATGTTCAAACAGGATTTCTCCTCTATATGTACAGTCACCTGTAATTCTGAGACAGGATCTACCTCTATGTACATGTACTGCTACAGATCCTGTAATGAAAAAGCATGTCTTAGTGTACATGTAACGTATCATTTCTATGTACATGTAGTCACAGATCCACCTCTATGTACATGTATCATTCTACAGTTCCACCTGGTTTCTATGTACATGTATCATTCATTATACAGATCCACCTCTATGTACATGTATCATGTACAGATCCACCTCTATGTACATGTATCACTGTCTACAGATCCATATATGTACATACCGTATCATGCTACAGATCCTCTATGTACATGTATCATTTTTACAGATCCATCTATGTACATGTATCATTCTACAGATCCACCTCTATGTACATGTATCATACATGGTATGTACATGTAGATCCACCTCTATTGTACATGTATCATGATTAATGGTACCTCTATATGTACATGTATCATGATCACAGATCCACCTCCTATGTACATGTATCATGTCTAAGATCCACCTCTATGTACATGTATCATGTCTACAGATCCACCTCTATGTACATGTATCATGTCTAAATCTACTCGATGCTAATGGATTGCTCTATGTACATGTATCATGCTACAGATCCACCTCTTGTACATGTCCATCACTGTACAATGTATTGGAAATGATTCCAGATATGTACATGTAAAAAAATCAATTGTTTACAGTTCTGTCGATCTTGAATAAGTTGAAGTTTCTATGTACATTTGAAGTCACTACAGATCCATCTAATGTACATGTATCTTGCTACAGATCTACACCTCTATGTAAATGATCATTGTCTACAGTACTGTTAAACAGAACTCCACCTTTAGTGTACATGTATAATTTTCATGCTACATGTCCACCTCTTGATACATGTACAATGGAACAGTTGTTCATGTTACAGATCCACCTCTATGTACAGTTTCATGTACATACCGCCTAATAATCCACCTATGTGCTATGTATATCAAACATGCACATGGTTTCTTTCTATGTACATGTATCATGCATTTACATGATTATTTTTGTCAAACTATATGTACATTGTATCATGCTACCAGTATCACGCAATCTAGTGTACCATGTTTACATTATGTAGTTCTTTTTTAATAACCTCTATGTACATATATCAAACTACAGATCCACATATCTAAAATGTACATGTATCATTGTCTACATGTGAGACACCTGAACTATGTACCTATCATAACTCAGATACTCTGTATGTACATGTACATCATTACAGTATGTAATAAACCCTATGATTTCTGTACACACTTACAGAATATCCACCTCTATGTACATGTATCAGTTACACTGGGAGTTCATAACATGTCTGTAGAAACTACAGTCTCTATCATGTACACTGTGCTCATTTAATGGTGACTTTCTATTACCTGTAGTCGACTGTAATGTTAATGGTTTCTACAGTACATGTATCACATGTAGAAATGGTTCATACTACAGATCCTCTCGGATACCCCTATGTACATGTATCATTCTACAGATGTCCCCTACCTGGATGTTGTTTATGTACATGGTGGTACATATGCTACAGATGCACAGCTCTATGTACATGTATACACTGTGTTATTTACAGATTGATAAGACATGCCCCTCAGCTCACCTCTATGTACATGTATCATTCTACAGATCTTCATAATCTATGTACATTTCGTTCTATCTACAGATCTACCTCTATTGTACATGTATCATTGACTTTTCTGATACATGTATCCACTACATTAATAGTGGTTTCCTCTATGTACATGTATCATGTTCATGTTACATGATCTGGGACTTCTACCATGTACTATGTACATTATGGGGATCAGTTACTACACAGATCTATGTACATGTATCATACTAAGGTCCATTCTATGTACAAATGTACTCATTCTAATGGTGGTTTCTATGTATGTATCACTGTCAGTTAATGGTGGAACTACTATGTAGCATGTATCATAATTTCTACAGATAACTTCTATGTACATGTAACATCACTGTCAGAATATGGTTGATATATGTACATGTATCATTGTACAGATCTGGTTTCTATGTACATGTATCATGCTACAGATCTACATTTTCTATGTCATGTACTATTCATGTCAGTTAAACAAGTTTTGGCGAAGAGTTTCTATGTACATGTATCAGATGTCAGTATGTTAACCAGACATCCTTATGTGCTACACGTTTAAAACTATACGATATGGTTTTACATGTATAAATTATTTTTGCTCATTAGCTACAGATGTACCCTAAAGACGACAGTTACATGTATCTTAATGTACAGCAGATCCATTCTATGACTGGTGTATTGTTTTACCTACATGATGCTTACCGAAATCGTTCTGGCAGCAGAGGTAATGTATCTATGAACATACTACATGTACCACCTCTAATGGTGGTTTCTCTGTACATGTATCATTGTCTTACAGATCAATCTATGTAATATGTACATACTGTCAGTAAACAAGATCTTATTTAGTACATTACTGTCCGATATCAAAAAGTCAAACGGTATTTTTCATAATGGTTCACCGTTACTTACAGGTAGGACTCTGTCCTACACATGACATTGGAATGTACTCTATTGCTCATATGTACATCCGTTTTGTGTTTTCAAACTGTACTCAACCTCAAGTTTAAAACGTGGAAGGAGTTTACTATGCTACCATGTAGTCATGTACAGAATCCATTTATATATGTACATGCTACTGTGGGTTAGGTTAATGACTCTTGACTGTACTCACTGTCTTCTTTTATCCGTTATGTGTTTCGACTGTACAGTAGTTTTGACCCACCATACAGTTTAATGGTAATTTCCCATTTGTGCAGTTACATTGTGGGATGGTTTGTATAATGTTACAACACCTACTATGGAAGTTTTATTTATCACAATTTATCGTGGTATCTAGGTTTACTATGACGGTCCGGTATCATGTATCACTACAGTAAGGTATCTGACACGTCTTAAATATGAATTTTACTCAAATTTTACATGGTTTAATTAGGTTCATGTCCCTTTAAACTACATTTTCTAACTTTGAATTTTATTAGGTCAGCTGACCGAAGGGTCATGATGACCTATTGTCATCATGGGCACCGTCCGTCGTCGTGCGCCGTCCGCCGTGCGCCGTGTGCCGTCCGTAAACTTTTCATTCAAACAATATCTTCTCAATTTTGGCCTGTAGCATGCTGGGATGAAGGGCTACCACATTTCTTCAAATAAATGTCCTTGACCTTCATTCAAGGTCACAGGGGTCAAAAAGGCTAAAATCTTAAAACGACTTCCTCTCAAGAACCAAAATGCACAGGGTACTGATATTGAGCCTACAACATGCTTGGGTGATCGGCTACCAAATGTGTTCAAATAAATGACCTTTCATTTAAGGTCACAGGGGTCAAATAGGCTAAATCCTTTAGACAATTTTTTTATATAACTAAGAGGCCTAGAGACCTGATGTTGGGTTCGTGTCATGCTGGGATAAAGGGCTATCATATTTGTTCAAAATAATGACCTTGGTCTTCATTCAAGGTCACAGGGTCAAATAGGTTAAATCTTTAAACGACTTCTTCTCAAGAACTGAAAGGCCCAGGATACCCATATTGGGCCAGCAGCATGCTGGGATGAAGGACTACCAAGTTTGTTCAAACAAATGACCTTGACCTCCATTCAAAGTCACAGGGGTCAAATAGGCTTAAATATTTTAAACAACTTCTTGTGAAAAGCTAAGAGACATAGAGACCTGATATTGGGCCCGTGACATGCTTGGATAAAATGCTATCAAGTTCGTTCAAATGAATGACATTGACCTTCATCCAAGGTCACAGGTGTTAAATGGGCTAAAGTCTTGAAATAACTTTATGTGAATAACTAAGAGGCCTAGAGACCTGATATTTGGCCTATGACATGCTGGGATGAAGGGCCACATTTATTTTTAGAAAATGACCTTGATCTTCATTCGCAGGGGTCAAATAGGCTTAAATGTATAAACAAGTATGTTGTATTGTGCTAATAGTCAGATGACCGTTAAGGCCTATGGGCCTCTTGTTCGTTTGTTAAATGTATGTTGATTCACTAAATCGTTACAAAATAAAAAATTCACGATGTTGTTTTGTTTTCCTATTGCTGAAGATGGTTCTTTCTGTCATTAACAGGCAGTCATGGGTGTCACGGTTTCAAGCATTGAATCCAAAGGTAGGTCAAAACAAACGAATTTCTACCACCAATTCATGCATAAGATAATATCAGAATTTTATATTTTATATTTTATATTTTATTTTTTCATTTGGCAATTCCTCAAGTTTAAGCTGCTGGTTTTTCTCTATTTTGACACTAATGTACCTAGTGTATTATTTGATGATAAATTATATAATATATCTGTGTATATGCGGAGTAGGACTAAAATATGACCAACGCCATCTTCTTTCTTTTCTTCAACTACATTTAACGTACATGACGTCATAAATATTATTACGTCACAATATACAATATCACGTCACTATTTGGCGTACATTGATGACATACTTGGGCCACACAAATGATTTAATTATTGATAATAGTTATGAATTGATATATAAAGTTGTATGTCAATGGATGCATTATAAATAATTGTGAAATGATTTAACCAATCTATAAATATTAAGTTTAACCAGAACACTACACATTTCTAACAATTATCCAGTCTCTATAGATACTATAGGAAATGTTTAAAGTTCCATTTCAATGCTGAATTAACTCTTTGTCCAGTTCTTTATCTTTTGCACAGCAGCAGTCTTTGCTGCACGTGTAGTCGGTCCGGCTCTGGCATAGTTCTGTGCCACATCATCTGCCACGTTGATTTCCAGAGGATATAGTTTACCTATTGGTCTTGTAGTCGTTCCATTCTTGGTTCTTATAGTTGCTGATCTGACGAGACCATCTCCTCCGGCGGCGAGTTTTTCTATAATGGCTAAAGGTCATTTGTTTCTTGGGATATCATTATACACTAACACTACGTCACTAACCTTAAGTTTCTGATCATTGTTTCCGGAAATACATTGATATTCCCTCAAGGATGTTAGATATTCCCTTTTCCACCTTGACCAGAAATGTTCCAAGACTTGTACTTGTACTCGGTATAACTTGTTAGCGTGGACGTGTGTCGTTGTAGAAGTTTGGATATCCTCGGTGTTGCTTATAGGGTATGGTAGTGATGAAAGTTTCCTTCCATGCAGTAAATGCGATGGTGTAATTGGGTCTTCATCCAACAAATCTGATGACACATAAGTCAATGGACGATCATTAAGAATTCTTTTGATCTCCACTATCACAGTTTGCAGTGTTGTTTTACTCACTAATGCTCGTCCAAGCGTTTTCTTTAGACATGTTTTTGTCATGCCGATTAACCGCTCCCACCAGCCTCCATACCAAGGTGCGCGTTTTTGGGTATGTGGTTCCCAAGTGTCCGAGTTCTTCTTTCAAACTTACTGATTTAGACAGGCGTTCTATTTCTTAAGAAGCAGCAACAAAGGGTAGTTCCATTTTCCGATATCATGATATTTGGTAGGGACCTCCTGCTCGAAAAGCGGCGGAACGCAAGAATGAAATTTTCCTCTGTTAAGTCCTCAATTAGCTCAAGATGGACTGCCCTTGTATTTGCACAGGTAAATAAGCACAAGTAAACCTTTTCCACATTCTCGTTGTCTCTAACATAAGCGCGCCTGTGAAATATACGCCGGTTACAGTGAATGAAGCTGACTGCAACACTCTATCCTTAGGTAACGGTGGAGGGTCAGGGTTTTGAAGGATGTTTCCACTACATTTGCAACAAATTAAACATTTGTGAATTATAGCTTTTACTCGCTGTCGTATGGATGGGATCCAAATGTTTGACGCAATAGTGTAACTGTGCTGCCGATCCATGAGTGATATTGATTCACGGTGAGGTGTCCATCACGATCACACTTGTCACCTCATCCTTAGTAGTTCAAATATGGGGAAATTTGTGGCTTCACATACCGCAGCATTTCGTTATTCTTCCGCCACAACGAATAAGATCTTGTTCATCCATATACAGTTTCAGTTGTCTTTCGATGCTGTTTGATCTTGTTTTCTTGTTTTCCCTGTCTTCATTTGAACGATTTCATCTTGGAAGTTTCTTTCTTGGGCATTCCGAATCCATATCTCAGATGCGTTCTTGAGTTCTTCCACTTTCAATGGACCAAGCCAAGGAGACGTTGATTTGCATACCAATATAAATCGCTAGTACATATGCTGTGACTCGGAGGAGCTTTTTGTATGATCCAAATTTAGATATGTCCATTACATTGTGAATCCCCGGTTATCTTTGTTTTAAATGACTCTGAGACAGTTACTTGTATTTTGATCTTCGGTTGTTTGAAGTGCTGGTTTTATTTGGTCTATCCACTGTGGCCACTCTTTCTCTTTGTCAACCAGTTTATCTGACCATAAAACAACACGTAATAAATGCAATGTTGATAACAAATATTGTGCCAGTTTTTGCTCACATAACTGCTCCCATCAGTTCTAATTTTAGAATGGTTAGTTTTTTCAAGGGTGCTACTCTATCCTTAACCATAAACAATCAAACACTGTTGCCCGGAAACAATGTAAGCGCATGCTCCGTACGATTTCATGCTTGCGTCTGTGAAGACATTTAATGATGCATCCTCTTTGTTTTCAAGCGAATCTTCGAAATAAGGTTGAGGGATTTCGATCTGTAGAGCCTTGTCTAAAATGATTTTATTTCAATCCATTCCCGGAAAAGTTCTTCTTGTATGGGTTCATCCCACTGGAGTTTGTTTTTGTCTATAATATTTGAATTAACATCTTAGGCCCGGACGGTTATTGGACTAATAATTCCTAGAGTATCAAAAACCTTTGATGACTGCCGTAATATTTCTCTGTTTGTCACAGTCTCGTCCTTTAAATCCATCGGTTCTGCTCTGCAAATGTGATAGTATCCTTGATAGTGTTCCATCTTAATCCTAAGATTTTGATAGGATTATCCTCATCCAAGATTTTTTTCTTAGAAGCAAAATCCATTAACTTCCGATTGTTAAATGCCCATGATCGAGATTGAATCCAACTTCGCGGCAAGAAAATGACGTGAGAAGTCGTAGTATTGTAGAAGATCGTTTTTCTAAAGAAAAACTCATAATGAGGAAAAACGGTATAAAGCTAGTATATTTATAATTCGAAATAAAAGGCCAAAATAAATTCAAAGTAAAATCAAAATCATTTCTATGGAATATATATTCCAGCCCACTATAGGGCCTTCTTCAGTCCGCAAGATAAAAAAACTCCAGACAAGATAATTGTCGCCATACAAATCCCGTTTTGATTACAGTTCGTTGGTGTCTTACATACGTACCTCGTTTGAATACTGATCCATTCGTGTGTTGAGGAGTGATGCATTCAATATGAAGGGCGAAGCACGTAGCTCAATAAACAAGACTGATTTTAATCTGTAAGCCTTGAATCCTCTCTCTGGAACTGAGGTATCTTTCAACCAAAAGAATCTCGTCACATCACGATTCTCTTCGTCTAACCCTACATTGAGGAATGCCTTCTCTATATCTGCTGACGCAGCATATTTCTTTTCACGGAAACGTAAAAGAATGGTGGTAAGATCATTGAGACTCATCTGACAATCATTCAAACTTGGTGTTGCCGAATTCGCCTGCAATCTGCAGTCAAACACGATTCTGATCGATGTAGTAGATGATTCTTTTCTACTGGATGATGTGGGATATAATGTATTTTGTTTATTTGATTTCACAGTTTCGTCCACCTTCTCTATAAATCCACGTCGCTCCTGTTCAGTAATGATATCATTATATGTTTGCAGTGGGGACGGTTCCTTTGCAAGGCGTTTTACAACATTCTATGCACGACTGAAAGCAATATTTCTGTTTGTAGGTAAAGGTGCGTGGACCTCTTGCCATTCAAGTTTTGCGCAATATCTGTTTTCCCTTTGTTCTATTGAAGAGGACATGTATGAGTCTGAAAACTCGCCATAATCTTTCCCGCTCTTTTTGTCCTCAGTTCCTACCGCTTCCACTTTCCAAAATTTTTCTATGTCGCATTCCTCCTGTCTGTGTGAGAACATGACATTCTTCATTGAAATGTTCGACGTTTCTTTGTTTCCTGATACAACTGGGCCTGACAAAAGATAGCCAACCGTTGACTCGACAGCTGTAGGGCTATTTCCTCTGATAATCTTATCCTGAACAATTTTCCAGTGGTAATCCGCGCCGACGAGCAAATAAACCTCAAACGAATCGCCATTTGTGAAAGGATGGGCAAGTTTCAGACCCGACAAATATTTCATATTTGTGCGATAATCGTGAAATTCCGACGTAGGTTTGTATCGGTACCGCGATTTCAGGAACAATCAACACCTCTATTGAAACGTCATCTCCGTCAATAGTTTTCAAATGAATCAACCCTACTTCCAGTTTTCTCACTCTTTTGTTTGTGTCACCAAAACCCGAAAGTTGCACAGACTCCGTTCTGTGTGGTCTTAATTGTAATTCAGCCGCTAATGATTCCGTGATAAAGGATCGCTGAGCGCCTTCGTCAAACAGGATGTTGATTTCAACACAAGCGTGGTCCGAAAAAACGAGTGCACTGTATTGGTGATCTACTCCCTTGTTACTATTTGTTACTATTAACAGTTCCACTCGATTATTTCGCGTTGTGTTTTTTGTGTGTCTCTCTCTCTCTCTGGGAACGTAACTTGTTGGCGTTGAGAGTATACAACAGCTATACATAAACCTGTGTGATGCCTTTTATGACATTTCCTGCAATTAACCTTTTGATTTGCATTCTGCAAGTCTGTTGATGACCTAAGCAATTGAAACATAATCGCTTTTTCATCATTACAATCATTACAAAACAAGCACGGCTCTGGTTGTACGCGGTAGATGGCATATCCTTCGATTTCGCGCTGGCAAGGAATGCTACTGTAATTGGCGGTGTATCGGAAGTGCTTTCACTTGTTAATATGAATTTCCCTCTTCAATGATATTTATTTCATGCAACAGACCTTTTTGTAATTTCATACAGCGTCCAATTGGTAGACTTGTGTTCCCCGCGCGAGGGCTTTGCGAACTTCTCCCGGAGTGTTTGTTCAAAATGATAGGGACTAGTAAAAGCGCCGTAGACGTTTTCTGACTGACCAAGTGATTCCAACCCTCTCACGTATATCTCAAATTCGTCGTAAAATTGTCTCAAACCAACGAGAGAATTGTTGGGAGTAGGAATATCTAACAAAGCTTGCATGTACATGTATCTTTGTGTTATTTTGTGTTCTTGTCCCAATCGTTCATGGTGTAAAGATACTGCCTTCACGTAGTTCAAGTTTGTTAACGCAAACCCCATTACCGTCTGTAAAGCTTCATTTCG
This sequence comes from Argopecten irradians, assembly GCF_041381155.1. Classification (NCBI taxonomy): domain Eukaryota; kingdom Metazoa; phylum Mollusca; class Bivalvia; order Pectinida; family Pectinidae; genus Argopecten; species Argopecten irradians. The sequence continues at coordinate 37,374 of NW_027187744.1, forward strand.
CAGTAAAGACTTCAAATAATTGAATTTCTGTACGTCGCCCAAAGTTTGATTTGAGTATATTGCTGTGTCAAATGAATCCCAAAAAGATTACCACTCCAGAATATCGCCACTAAACATAGGTAGATCAAGTTTCGGTAACTTGTGGTACTGAGATGATATGTGTCTATTAAACGACGGGGCTACTTTTGTGAAACGTATTGTGTTGTTTGTGTTATGAATTCCGTTGTTCATATTGGAGTTTACGTTGATAGACTGGCTATCAGGTAATAGATTTGGATTAGGTGTGAAATTCTGTGCATGGACATCAAGTGAACAAGATGGGCGTGTTTTGAAACGATATTTTCTTCCCTTATCGATGTTCTGTTCCAAATCAAAGGCATACTTATCTTCGTTTATGATTTCTGTTTCTATGGGGTCACTTTCATCTAATTGTTGTAAAATTTTGTCATCAGTGTCTCTGATTGTTGAAAGTTTCCTCTGCAGATTCTGAAGTATCTTTTCAATTTCTAAAAATGTGTATATGTGGAGGAGGACTAAAATATGACCAACGCCATCTTCTTTCTTTTCTTCAACTACATTTAACGTACATGACGTCATAAATATTAATTATTACGTCACAATATACAATATCACGTCACTATTTGGCGTACATTTACGACAATATCTAAACCCGTTCGATTTTCTTTTTGCTAAATGTATATGTAATGTATCTATGTATGTTACATACACCAATGTGTGTGTGACATACTTTGGTTTGTTACATACCGAACCAATGTGTGTCAAAATTATGGCAACCAATCAAGCGAAGCTCACACTTTTACGGAATTCAGCTTTCAGTCAGTTTAGTCATGTAACTTTCATCACCACGTAACTTTATTTAGGGCACATTTGAAACATAATGACGGCATATGTAATGATTCTACACGGGTGGAAAATTACATATTATGACAGAACATTTAACATTAATCATTAAAACAAATTGAATTAAATGTATTCAAAATATGCATGAACAATGAGTTTAGACACTTCACAAAGAAATGACATTTACGTTACGGCATTAAATGGAGCTGTCCCCTAACAGTAGGAAATCAACGGTATCCGACGTCTCACTCAAAAAAAATTCATAGCCTACCTGGGTACGTTTTTCCAAAAATCAACAACAAATAAGAAACACAAAACATAACAGTTCGTATTAGTTCCTTTATCTGGCAAGTATTACTGATAATGAGCTTTACTCGGATATTGATATTATCTTATAAATGTAACCGCTATGACGGAACAATGTGCCCTAATTTTTTCGCCGTAACTTGACCAAATCCAACGTTCTCTATCTCTTTCATAGAAGAGTTCCCTTTATCCGGAATCGGCGTATTACAAAACGTCATTTTTTTAATATGGGGAAAACTAAACTTACATGGTCCTGTCAAGTGGACAGGGATAGTTAAACCTTCTGGAACGATTTTTGCCGTCAACCATCGGCAAGCCTCGGACTGACGAGCCAAAATCATTCACTCGGGTTGAGATATCCCTGCCCACTTGACAGACCCAATTCTATTATACCCCTATACTTCACAAGATATCGTGTGGTTACTAGGGAGACGATGACTCTATCTTAGACAGGGGATGTAAGACAATGTCATTAGCGCTAGAAAAAATACGTGACGTCGTCAGTACATGCGGAGTAACTGCGACGTCCGTTGTCAATGACGTTATCATTTTTTGGTATTTTGCTGACAATGGCAAGATGAAAAAGCTGGGAAGCAATACAATTTATATTTCTAAGCACGATGAAAAAAAAATTATCAAACATGGATCTGTCAAGTGATTTTGGCCGTCTACCTGATATTTTCGTGTACGATTCTAATATGACTAAAGTCAAGGTCTTAAAGGGCACAGCCAGATGTTTCTATAGACCAATCATTAATTATGTAATGTGAAAAGGTGCAATCTATGGAAATAATGGATTCGAATTATCTGGGTTTTTTTCATTTTTTTTTTTTATTATTATTTTTTTTTTTTTTTTTTTTTTTGTCATTTATATATTCACGTTCTATCCTTGTCCCAAAACCCCCATTTGAGAAGAAAATCCCCATTAAGAGGGAAGTCATTTTATTTCCGTAACAGATATTCCGTTTTGAGTCAACTGATTATATTGGAAGGTGGTGTAAATCACTTGAACGCTTTCAAATAAAGAGCGATAGCACTGAGTTTCTGATAAAGATTAGATTTGTCATGAGAGCGTTTAAACCTCTCGATGATATTATAAGATTACTTCAGAGCGTCATATCCATGCTGATTACCCATTATTTCCCTCCCCATATGAATAATTCAATGTTGCTTGTTACGAGCATTTCCATTGGCTTAAAAATTTACTTTATCAGCCCATAAAGGAAAAAATGGCGTCGCCGTTTGACGGCGTAATAATTTCATAGACAAAAGAGTCCCAAAATGAATTTTAAATGTTGAAGAGATTATCTTTAGTAAATTGAATTATAAGGATTAATTTGAATAGATTTTTTATGTTATGGAGATATAACACAAAAATCTGAGTGTACTCTCATCAAAAACCGCTTCGCGGTTTATTTAGAGTACACTCAGATTTTTGTGTTATATCTCCATAACATAAAAAATCTATTCAAGTTAATCCTTAAATAAAACATGGCGGCCGCAAACTGACGTTTATCAGTATGTAGGATTGGATTTTAAGATTTTTTTTGTCTTATACTTTCACGTATGCGTTACCTTAGAAGTGCTTCGCACTTCGTTTAGGCACAAAGGGCTGCGCCTTTATTGGTCTTTTGGACATTACAAAAATTAAACGATATAAAATATATTTCAGATTCGGAGGTTTTAATAGTATCTACAAATTAGGATATCGCAAACACTACTGAGAAAACTATATGCACTATAGAACATTATCAGAGTACATACTGCTGGCATTGTCTAATTGAAATAATTGAGTCATTTTCTTTGTAGATAATTCTTCCGACAATGCATCAGAACATGATTTGGACAAGTTCAAACACAGGTAAGTATTTAAAATAATTCAAAATTTGTTCTGTTTTATCATAAAAACATAATAATTAGTTTTATTGATTATGAATAGACATTGTACCTCTTTGATGAATCTGATTATTCCATAATCTGTAATTTTGTAGATAATTACTGCAGGAAACCTCATGGATCGTCATATTTCTTGTTGTATGTTTGCTGATGTGTTACTAGATCGATTCATTATATATTTTCTCCTTAATCTTAACAAACTACAGTCCTGACAAATGGAACATACATGTAGCTTGTTGATTTTTCTAATAGATTGCTAAAATTTATGTTATAAATTAGGTAAAGGTGACAGTATGATGAAGCTTGATAACTCCTTTACTCCACAAAATATATCCAATCGTGTAAACATACTTATCGTGTTTGTAAAATATTTTCTTCATTTCCAAACAAACCCCTGATTGCTGTTTTTAAATTTTAAAACATTCTTAATTTGTTTGATCAATTTTTTTGTAAGAAGATCAAGAAAAGGACGACTTTTTTGATAACCATGAACAAAGCAATACTGCTGGTCACCATCTACCAGATCAGGACGTTCCGAAAGAAAATACAACTGTAGATGGCCAAACTTTTCCAGAATGTTATTTTTATTCCAAACATCATTGTATGTAACTGATAGTATAATATCTAACTAACTATAGCAAACGTTGGTAAAACAAACTAGCAAATCTCTTTTTCCAAACTAACACAAAATACGTGGAATACGGAAAAAGTGTTTTGTGATAATTGGATCAAAAGATAAAGTTCAGAAGTAAAACTGGTGATATTATTTATTAAACAAATAGCGATGAATCGCTTCCTAACGCTAAATCTAACTTCTTTAGAGTTTATATGATATGTATTGAGTTTCGTTTTACTTTTGAATCAGTCACCACATCATTTTATGAAATCCCCACAAATAAATCAATGGACATTTCATTGGGTCCCCCCTTTTTTATCTAAACAGACGGTTACTTAAATAAGATTATTATTCAAATCTGAGCACATTTCGTAGCAGGATATAAAATAAAGCATGACGCAGTGTCGTATTTAAGCCATAAATATAGTGCAGGATTCCCGTGCAAACCCTCAAGATACATACTGGTATAATTTCCATCGATCCACTGTCTTACGTAGAACGTGAAGCCAAAATATGTATAATTTCTAAATAAGGAAAATTAGCGCGATTCACGTTAAACAATTGTTCATACAAGGAGGAATGTGAAAGTATTTTAAACGGAAGATAATGAAATTCAAATTTTAAATGTAAATTGATGGATAGCGATTTGTCATTCAAACCGCACGTGAAGTTGTGAAGTTGCCTTTTGTATGCTACGAGGTTTGTTCAGACATTGAAGAGGTACATCACAGCGGAGGGCTGAAGTTGGTTGCGAGTTCCTAGTTCCTAGTTCCGTTTAATAAACGGAACTAGGAACCAGACCCGAGTTCCGTTTAACTTAAACGGAACCAGGAACCAGACCCGAGTTCCGTTTAAGCTTATACGGAACTAGGAACCAGACCCGAGTTCCGTTTAACAAAAGTACTGGCCAACGAGCCGAGTTCCGTTTATTAGGATTTCTACCTCTAATTGAATGTTCAATTACATATTATATATCGGAATCGAACTCTGAGCTTTCAGCAGCGATACGACACAGAATTAATCTCTATAACACAGATTTCCTTAAACGGATCTGACACCTAGACTCCAGTTCCGTTTAACTTAAACGGAACCAGGAACCAGACCCGAGTTCCGTTTAAGCTTATACGGAACTAGGAACCAGACCCGAGTTCCGTTTAACAAAAGTACTGGCCAACGAGCCGAGTTCCGTTTATTAGGATTTCTACCTCTAATTGAATGTTCAATTACATATTATATATCGGAATCGAACTCTGAGCTTTCAGCAGCGATACGACACAGAATTAATCTCTATAACACAGATTTCCTTAAACGGATCTGACACCTAGACCTCAGTTCCGTTTAACTTAAACGGAACCAGGAAACAGACCCGAGTTCCGTTTAAGCTTATACGGATCTAGGAACCAGACCCGAGTTCCGTTTAACAAAAGTACTGGCCAACGAGCCGAGTTCCGTTTATTAGGATTTCTACCTCTAATTGAATGTTCAATTACATATTATATATCGGAATCGAACTCTGAGCTTTCAGCAGCGATACGACACAGAATTAATCTCTATAACACAGATTTCCTTAAACGGATCTGACACCTAGACCTCAGTTCCGTTTAACTTAAACGGAACCAGGAACCAGACCCGAGTTCCGTTTAAGCTTATACGGAACTAGGAACCAGACCCGAGTTCCGTTTAAGCTTTAACTGAACTAGGAACCAGACCTGAGTTCCGTATAACCCCACGCTTGTATAAACATTTGTAAAGCTGACCTGAAGGGCCTGATATCGAATACAATAATATATGATATCTTATATAATTCGATCAAATTCTAGATGGACCTTGCTTCTTCAATAAATTTTAAATTGGCTTGCCATATTTACAGATATCTTTATCTATTCCCCATGGTAAAAGGATTTTATTTTTAATTTCAAATCTAACAATGTTTCATCGAAATATTTAGATTTCCAGATTATTTTTCTCCATTTATTTTTATTTTTATGTGAAGGAGTATTTCAAATTAATATTTTTCTGATATTTTAATATCTTGTTAAATTGATGTGCATTTTATCGAACTGCAAGCATAAACCAAAACTGCCTTCGAAATATACATGTATATTGTACCTATTGATCTTGGTTAAGAATATCCTTCCGTGAGTCAACAAAATAGCTCACGAAGAATCACCTGTTTTATGAAGTAATTGTCACAAAAACTCTTACAGTTGGAAATAGCAAAACAGGCTCCACGATTTGCTTAATTTAAATCTCCATCATATAATGATGCTTTCAATATCATATGATTATGAGTGCAAATCAATAGTGGTAGAGAGTCAGTCCCAGCATTTTTACAATTTTGAATTCCTTTAAGGATGCTACCATCGCAATATGAGTACTATCCCATACTTAATTTCAGAAAAAAAGTCGTTTATATGGAAATAAACAAATTGACCCCTTTTGGCCCCGCCCCTCAGGCCCAAGGGGATAAGCCATACCCTTTTTATAATTTTGTATCCTCGCCCCATACAGATACTACCTTTGCAATATGAGTTGTTATATATCGTGCTTAGTTTTAGAGAAGAAGTCTTTTATAAGGAAATTAGAGTTTTTTTCAATGTTAAGCCACTTTCATGATATAATACTTACTATAACTTTATAATTCAAATTCACTTCATACACCGAATTTTATAGCCCTGAAAACAGTATATTTGAGAATCCCGTCTCCCTACCGTACCTTATTTCGTACTCGACGAGAGAGTATATAGAATGATGTCCCTTCCTAAACACTTCTATGTAGCCACGAGGCCAAATGACTGAGGAGGAAAGGGAGGGAGGACAGAAGAGTGGAACCCAATAAAGTCATTGTTAGTTTTACATCATGTAAATTGGTTTTACATTGAAAAACCTCAATTTCTTTACAGTAATACGCTACTATAACTTTAGTATGCGAATTTGTCTTTCTTACCGTAATGGCGAGTCCGAAGCCAGGCAGCCCAGTCAAATGGTAAATGTAGGGGACAGGCCCCAGGCAGAGAATATAAAACAGCGTTGAATGAACAAAGGTAAAAACGGATAATAATTCTCCGTGGAAAGAGGTGCACCATTGTGAAACCTGCTCGCATAAGGTTAAAAGACCATAAATGCATTCAATGTATACTGAGGAGGAACAGTCACAGACTGAGTCATCGAAACTGGGCCCAAGGAAACAGTCCATCAGAGTGGAAGGACAGAGACCGGAGGTGAAAGTAGACTGACCACGCCAAACGGCAGAAGACACTGATGTCCTGGTACAAGGACCTATTGCGGAGAGCCAAAGAAGTCGCAAGGACTCTAACCTCATGAGCCCTCACCTTGCATTCCGCATGAGATTGATTATTAGACGGCTCATAAGCAATCTTGATCACCTGACATATCAATGTGGAGATGGACTGGAAGGAGATATCCTGCTGACCCTGTTTTAAGGTCCCGACAGGAACAAAGCATCTGATAATTCTCCCCAGACTCAATAGAGACTGACAGGAAAGGGATTCTAATGGAATAAGGCGAAAAACCTGGTTCCCAATTCTTTGCCCAAATTTCAGGATCAGTGAGAAGGGTAACGGCAGAGCTAGCTCTTGCCCATGAAATACGCGAAGAGCGAAAAGACAATGCATAAATATCACTTCTCATTTGGCCTGAGGCAACAGCAAGCAGAAAGACAGTCTTAAAATTTAAAAAACTTTATGAAGTCCGATCCTAAAGGCCCATTAGAAGCCGAAGCCCCCATTTATGACTCTAAAACGAGTTCTAGGTTCCACTGTGGAGCTAACTACTGTACGTTAGGCCTGTCCAGATTGAACCCCCGAATAATGAAAAACAAAGAAATGAAGGCCCTACCTTTGGTTTACCACGGAAAGAAAGTACACTGGCAATAGCTGTGTGATAGCCTGCAATAGTACATGATTGTGCTCCCTAAACAAGACAGAGAAGGAAACTCGCAATCAGCTGGGCAGAGGCCATGACCGGATCAATCTTCCTGACGCCAATCAAAGAAGATTTTCCAGCGTGACTGGAAGGCGGCAGAGGAGAAAGACCTAATTGATCGGGCGATGCGAGCTGACATATCCGAAGAAAAGCCTGTCTGAGCTAGGACTCCTGAAATCACGTCCAAGCGTGAAGGTAACGTCTGGGGCCGATGCTAACGAAAGACATTTGTTTTTGGTGAGAGAACGAGGACGAGCCACCAGAAACGACAAGAGCTCCGAAGACCAGGGTTGAAGCGGCAACAGTGGCGCTATCGGAAAGAAGGAGCAATAATGCTCCGGAAACTTCTGTAGAACCCTGCGTCTATGGCCCAAGCCATTTGGTTTGCCACGGAGAGACAAAGGTTGATAACTGATTATTGAGAAAAGAGGCAAAAAGGTCGAGGGATATAGATGCCGTTCTGTCATAACCAGCTGGCGCCGCCTGGAGATTATCCGCCAGAACATTTGCGTTTCCTGGAAGATGCTTGACTAAAATTGTTAACTGCATTTCCTTATAGATAGGAATAATACGGAAATACTGATATCGAGGGCACAAAGGACGTGAGCTGGTGTCCCTTTCTCTCCAGATAAGCGACCACTGTAGAGTTGTCCGTAGCAATTCAAACTGCATTGGAATGCAGAATCTTCTAAAATGTCTGCAGAGAAAACAGAAGAGCCATCATCTTCTGCATGTTCCCCAGACCACTCCATCGACTGGCAATGGATGTCGAGGTAAGCCCCTAACACTTCCATGAACGCATCCGTGAACATGTTAACGGTGGGAGCTGGCATGGACGACAACGAAACCCCCTGAAATACATTTGTAATTGCCTTTCAGAGTACACCACCGAGCAAACCCCATGAGTTGAGATAACACAGAATATTTAGATACCAACGAGGGGCCAGCCGTTGAAGGTCAGAGGAATATCTCTGGCCTTCTCGAATTTCTTCAAAGTTGGAATGACAATACCATGAACCGCGTGGAAACGGTTTCCCAAGAAGACAATGTTTTAAGAAGGGGAACCTCATACTCTTTAAGGAACTAAGCAACTCTAAGCAAAAGTTTCATGACCAGACGGGTGTTCCGATCCAAAGATTCCCGAAATAGATGGATCATTAGGAATTCGTCGACATAGTTGTGAACATGTCTTCCCTAGAGTGCAGAAATCACACTACAACCAGCAGCAGTTGATAGGACACCAAGCTCCAAACCTCTTGCGGATCAGAATTATTCTGGAATAGAAGCCGAGTGTGTAGTCCATAATAGGCACCTCCTCGACCGCGCCCTTTAAAAGCATGGTCCTTAGTTCCTCCCGGATGGAAACTGCCATCTCCGGATCCCCCGAAGGAGGGAAAAAATACATACGTTGACACAAAGTGCGGATGCCGCAAGTATGGAATGCCAAACCGCTCCTTCACTACAGAAAAGGCTCAAGGGTCCTGGGTGATATCCTTCCATTGACTCTAGAAAGAAGGTGGACTGACGATCTCCTTCAGGAAGATGAAAACGAGGAATATCGAGACCTTCACAGATGGAGAATTGTTGCCTTACCCAAACCCTAATTTACGAGAGGAGGACTTAAATCTGAGACTGGCTGAATTCTCAAGAACAGACCTTTCGTATGGAACGAGCAAGGACGGAGAGACGAATCAGGAACTTTTCGTCTTGTCCCAATGATTTGTACTCTTCCTACCCTTCCCAATGTTACCATTGAAATAAGGCTTTGACTTCGGTCGCATATAATAGTGGGAGCAGAATTTCTAGCTTTCTTTTTTGGTGGTACTGACCTCTGTGAGGTAATGGCCTTCAACGTCTGAATTCTCTTCAAAAAAGGCAGAAGGGACCACGTCTGACATTGACGAGTAATGACACCTTCAAAGAAGCCAATCCTCTCAATGTCCTGTTCAGGGCAGGGCAGAAGTTTTCAAGTTTATATATGACATTCTGGATGGAGAGATGCAACAGCCTCTCCATCGTGTGGTGCTCCTTGGAGCCGAACACTACCTGGTTCATTGACCAAGTTTCCAGAGTTCAACACTCAAGCTTAGCAGGCAAAGAGGACGGCAGTCTATCGTGTATTGCATAACCAGGGGCTTGAACCTTTGACCAAAACTGAGGTGCAACAGGGCTAACTTAAGCGTGCGAGATGAGGAAAAATTCTTCTTCATAACTCGAGTTAAGATATGAATGCCATTGACCACTTTTCCTTGTTAGATGAACACCCGTCATATTGTCCAATAAAAATGTCCAGTTAAGCATCTTATTACACGTGGGAATCATAATAAACGAACTCATTGGTCAGTAAAAGCACGTGAACTGAATATGGAATTTGATTGCGTTGGGTTAAAAGGAACTCGGGTCTAATTCCTAGATTCGTATGATCTTAAACGGAACTCGGGCATGGTTTTTCGACTCCGTTTCTACGCTATATTGAGTTTTTCTGTGATTATATGTTCCTAAAGGTTCCGAAGACGATTACTGTTAAATACTAGAACACTGACACGTCAAAATAGGCCCCGCTCAAGGTGCTTTGCGATTAGGAAAAGTAATATCTTGACAATGAAATGTACAATTGAAGCTCTGATTTCGAAATGATTGATGACAGTATATATTACAAGTTATCTTAGAGGATTCTTGGCGCGTACCAAAGAATGATGTATGTCTGACGAAAGAGGAATATTTTCTCTGCTTTTTAAACAATAAATATTAAAATCCAAGATGACTGTCTCTTGGCCATCTTGTTGATTTTGTTTGATTGAGTTGTATGGCCCATTTGGGGCTATCTTGTTGATAGATCGGTTCAAAAATGCCTTATACGCAACTAGGAACCTAGGGGAAACCAACCTCTGAAATTTCAGACAGATCCCTTTGGTGCTTAATAGAGATAAATATCTTCAACTACCAAAATCAAAATTGTTTCTCTGTCGGCCATCATATTGACCGATTGGCCCAAAAATGTAACATGCAGAACAAGGGCACTAAGGTAACCTACATCTGCAATTTAAGACTTCTTGGTAACAAAAAAAGAACTAAAAAAAGGACAGGCGGACGGACGGACGGACGTACAGACGGACGGACAGATAGACCGACAACCTGATTACTATAAGGCACCCGTATTGCGATACGGGGCACTATTAAGCATCAGGATATTCATTAAAGTCTTTAAAGGCAATGTATAGGCCAACATCGGCTTAAACAGAACTAGGAACTGGTTCCTAGATCCGCATAATATTAAACAGAACAGAACAGGTCTCGTTGTCGACTTCGTGTAAAGAAATCTACACTGAAATGATTTTTACTTTGATTACATGGTCCTGAAATTTCAAAGACAATTCCTGTAAAAATATATCTAAAAAAGTCACATCTATGCAAGCGTCGGCTTTTAAACTGACCTCGAGTCTGGTTCCTACTTCCGATCGAATAAACGGAACTCGAATATGGTTCCTAGTTCTGTTTGAGCTTAAACAGAACCCGGGTCTGGGTCCTAGTTCCGTTTAAGTTAAACGGAACCATGGTCTAGGTGTCAAACCCGTTGAAGAAATTCTATGTTGTATTATTCATGGAAGCTTTAAGTTCGCTTCCTGTATTACAATGGTAATTAAACATCTTATTAGAGGTAGAAATTCTAATAAATGGAACTCGGCTGGTTGACCAGTATTTGTGTTAAACGGAACTCGGGTCTGGTTCCTAGTTCCGTTTAAGTTAAACGGAACTGGAGTCTAGGTGTCAGATCCGTTTAAGGAAACTTGTGTTAAGGAGATTAATTCTGTGCTGTATTATTCATGGAAGCTCTAAGTTCGATTCCTGTATATAATAGGTAATTGAACATGCAGTTAGAGATAGGAATCCTAATAAACGGAACTCCGCTCGTTGGCCAGTATGTATGTTAAACGGAACTCGGGTCTGGTTCCTAGTTCCGTTTAAGTTAAACGGAACTCGGGTCTGGTTCCTAGTTCCGTTTAAGTTAAACGGAACTCGGGTCTGGTTCCTAGTTCCGTTTAAGTTAAACGGAACTGGAGTCTAGGTGTCAGATCCGTTTAAGGAAACTTGTGTTAAGGAGATTAATTCTGTGCTGTATTATTCATGGAAGCTCTAAGTTCGATTCCTGTATATAATAGGTAATTGAACATGCAGTTAGAGATAGAAATCCTAATAAACGGAACTCCGCTCGTTGGCCAGTATGTATGTTAAACGGAACTCGGGTCTGGTTCCTAGTTCCGTTTAAGTTAAACGGAACTCGGGTCTGGTTCCTAGTTCCGTTTAAGTTAAACGGAACTGGAGTCTAGGTGTCAGATCCGTTTAAGGAAACTTGTGTTAAGGAGATTAATTCTGTGCTGTATTATTCATGGAAGCTCTAAGTTCGATTCCTGTATATAATAGGTAATTGAACATGCAGTTAGAGATAGAAATCCTAATAAACGGAACTCCGCTCGTTGGCCAGTATGTATGTTAAACGGAACTCGGGTCTGGTTCCTAGTTCCGTTTAAGTTAAACGGAACTCGGGTCTGGTTCCTAGTTCCGTTTAAGTTAAACGGAACTGGATTCTAGGTGTCAGATCCGTTTAAGGAAACTTGTGTTAAGGAGATTAATTCTGTGCTGTATTATTCATGGAAGCTCTAAGTTCGATTCCTGTATATAATAGGTAATTGAACATGCAGTTAGAGATAGAAATCCTAATAAACGGAACTCCGCTCGTTGGCCATTATGTATGTTAAACGGAACTCGGGTCTGGTTCCTAGTTCCGTTTAAGTTAAACGGAACTCGGGTCTGGTTCCTAGTTCCGTTTAAGTTAAACGGAACTCGGGTCTGGTTCCTAGTTCCGTTTATTAAACGGAACTAGGAACTAGGAACTCGCAACCAACTTCAGCCCTCCCATGACAGCACTCTAGGCAAGGCTGCATACTGCCTGGCGATCGGCCAATGCGCGATGAATGCCTTAGTCAGTACTTTGTTTCGCACTTGATTCACACCTTAGCTTAGCTAATAGTAGTTCCAGATTTGTTCAACGTTTGAAGTCTTTAATATGAGAAAGCAGAGATGCCATAGAAAATGTACTACAAGAAATAACAAAACTGACAGATAACAAGATGACTTCATTAGAGATTTAAAAAATAAAGTGTACATGGTAAATATTTCTATTCAGTATTCGAAACGAAAATAAGATTGTTTTCTATTTTCGTTTTAGATCGTGCCATCACCAACAGAAAGCCCAGATACAGGTATGGGAATATGAGCATAAAGTAGAACAGATGTGCTTGTAATTTTACATTCTCGATACTCCAGGGGTTCGGATCACTTACGATCTCTACACCCCTGGACTATCTCATAATAGAACTGGAGGTAGCATAACAGAACCGGTAATTTAGTCCTTATTGCACATCAAAAAAACCTTTCAAAGGTACACTGTTGTTGGCTATGTGGCTTTGAAGTTGGGCATCGGTCTCTCCATTTTTAAACGAGATAATTAACGCGTTAAAACGAGACACGAAATTATAATTACTATCTCGTTAAAACGAGATCGATCTAGATAAATTAATGCGTTAAACCGAGATAATTAACGCGATGAAAAGAGACAACTATCGCGTTAAAACGATATATTTAACGCATTAATACGAGATAAGTAACACGTTAAACCGAGCTAACTAACGCGATAAAAAGAGATAACTAACGCGTTAAAATGAGATCAATAACGCGTTAAACCGAGATAATCAACGCGATAAAAGAGATTACTAACGCATCAAAAGGAGACACTTAACGGGTTAAAACGAGATAATTAACGGGTTAATACGAGATAACTAAGGCTTTAAAACGAGATAATTAACGCGATAAAAAGTGATTATTAACATGATGAAAAGAGATAAAAATAACGCGGTTTTTTTTTGCTAGGTTTACACTATGTTCCTGGCGACCACGGTAGCCCCGTTTGCCCGGAACGTGGTGCGCCGTGGAATTTTGGCTATTTTTGTCTCTGTATTCAAGTTGAGCTAAGTCCTGTGAAGTTTTGCCACTGTCTTTTACGGATTACATGGTAGAACGTGGATATAGGGGAAAGTGCTGTTTTCAGAGGTTTAAGGTACACCACGGCTAAAGCACGGTCTATCAAGGATAACCACTAAGTTCTCTCTAGGCCTGTTACGATCTGATGAGGTCTGCTATGTTTTACACGTTTTGATCAAGCTCCGATACGTTTTTCACGGTCCGCCAAGGCCTACTAGGGATGAAAGTCTGATGCCGGGTTTTTTGGAGCAAATGAAACAATATTTATTGCCGAAAATGTAATTTCAAACACGTTTTGATTACAAAATTATAATTATCATAGCCAAGTGTTTCTACGCAAATATTTATTTTTTTCTGTAATGGTTCTCACTTAATCTGCCTTTTGCAATGGTAGCTTTGGTATAATTTCATGGTTTAAATGTGTTTGATAATGACTATTTCTACTTATTAATACAAATAACTCCACGAATTAGCAAATATGTACTAGGCCAGGCAATGATACTCCATCATATATTGCTTGCAACGCAAGACCGTAATAAGACGCAACACGCCGTATCACGTCGGGCTTTCAACCGCTACAAGCCGTGATGTGCCTTGACAGAACGCATCGAAACGGCTATCTTCCACCTTGGCTTGCCGTCAAAAACTTGACAAACCTGGACAAAATGGCACAAAACGTGCAGCCAATCTGCACCAACCGTGATAAAACGTGGAAAAAACTAAACAGAACGTCATAAAACTTGAAATCACCGTGAGATTCCGGGGAAAGTGCTTGGTGCCCGTTCCACCACAGACCGTCCGGAAGTTTTGTTACGGCCTCGTACGCACTGTTACGTTTTGTCACATCAATCCCGTTTTATTACGTCCTTTGGCGTTCACCATCTGTACCGTGACTGCCGTGGCAAATTTTTTGACAATTTAAAAAGTCTGGCATGGCATCCACGGTATTCACGGCCGCTTACGTTTGTCTATCACGTCCTTCTGCGCTGTCTCACGCTGTCTCGCGGTCACCACGTTTTTGTCCACGGTGATCTGAAACGGGGCTGCCGTGGCCACCGGGAACATAGTGTAAACCTAGCATTATCAACACCGAGTTCCTCCGTGAAATAATCGTGTAGAAACCGGCACAAACCGCAGTGCTCCGAACTGTCCGTGAATCATCCGGCACATTGCGGTGGGTTGTCGGGAGACTTACCGTGATTTAATGTAGACAGACCCGTATTATTCGTGTCGGCATCGTATCACGACCGAGTTAACACCGGCATTATGACGTACATGTATTAGTACATCACGTGACATAATACTGGATTCTGATTAGCTACACACATGGCTACTATTTGCAATTGTGCCCGGGAAAGCGGGCACTATTGAAATGGCGCGAAATTGAACGTGAATGTATTGTAACGTTACCATTACACGACGTCCTTATAACGTTGCGTTTCGACCAAGACGTCAAGATGAGGATGGAAGCAAATGTTGCTTTTCTACAAAAGACAGTTCACTGTATTGATCTACTTTTAAATCTTCGTGAAGCTGAATCCAATTTTATAGAATCACAAATTTCTGTGACAGTTCATACATTATGTACGTTATCCTTTTAATGGAACAACGTGCTCTCGAAATGAAAATAACGTTGCGAGGTGTCGCCTCACGTGTTCTGTTACGATGACATGAAAACGGGTCTCCTATGAGGGTGATGTACTAAAACCATCTCCATCCCATCCCTCGACAATACTATGAGGCAATAGTGCCCTCTCAACCAGGCCATAATAGATAAATAGAGCCCTGGGGCACCGTATGTTGCCGAATGATCAAATTTCTAATCCGTGGTGATCCGGGCGCCTCATCTTTGAACAGGTCAGAGAAAATCACTATATTTGGAAGTAAACACATGATCACGTGATCACAATTTACCCATAATACAACTTCACATTTCGGCCAAATGCATGATTGAAGTATAAGCACGTGACTCGATTTAATAAGTTTTTACTCCAAAAAAAAAACCGCGTTTTTTGTACCATTTGGGAGAATATCCCCCGCGGATCGTAGTTTCATTTCCAAAATTGGGAAACAGGGTGAACTTCATATATATATATATGCATTTATCTTTTCATCGAAGCGTTTGTTATATAAAAAGCATAGTGATTTTTTTAAATTACGGTTTCAATGGCCATGTGCAGTTCATATTGGTCCAATCTTTGGAGTGAAAATCCTCCCGGACGTGGTTTTACCTCCAAGCTCGGCGACGACATTTCATCAGTATATATTTGCATCTATCTTATCACCGAAGCGTTTGTTATATAAAGGCATAACAAATTTGTAATTACTGCTTTCCTATATACACATATGTATATGAATAACAGTTCAGAGTGCACGTGTCAAGCACGTTTGAGAAAACTGTGTATTTACTTCAAAATATAGTGATTTCTCTGACCTGATCTATCACAGGTAAGAAAAAATTACTATATTTGGAAGTAAACACACAATCACGTGATCACTAGTTACCCGTAATACAACTTCATATTTCGGCATATGTGTCGCCCTATGGATGGCTGTGTCGGTCGAAATGACGACAAGGAGTAGGATGGAAGCTTGTTGACGGCTTATTTACAGATCGGTCCATTAAAATCATTGATTATCCTCCCATCACGGTGATCTGGCGCGACGCGTCGTCACCATCAAAGGGTTGCGATGATCCCCCGCGATGGGCCGATGTATCACCGAGGTTCCGTCACCGAGTATCCTCGTGACCATCGCGTGTTGCGATGACCTCCGCGATCCCCCGCGATCGTAGCACGATCGGTCACCGAGTGTCAGCAGGGATCATGGCGAATGGCTAAAATTTACCTGTAAAGTTGGTTGTCGGCAGCGGTCGTGTGTTCGCTGATTTGTAACTGTTTTTTTTTGTTTTGGCAAGGTATTGATTCATTTGAGATACTGTTTGTTATAATTTTCTGTCAAAAATGTTTGTTGACTGACCTAAATAAATTATTAATGTATATATATATGTGTGTGTGTGTATGTGTGTTATAATGGCAGAAATAAGTTTTTACTGCACGTGTCAACCTCCCTGAGCTGAATCTGTACTGACATTTTCTTACTGATCGTTCGTTTTTGTCCATTTACTAGGTAACAGATAATACAGAAAACACGGTATAATGTTTTTAAATCTATTATTTGATTTTCGATTTTCAGTTAGACACTGCCGTAAATTCGGCATCCTATACAGTAGCAGCCAACAAAATGATACTTTAATTATAAGAAACTGAAAGATGAATACATTTGTAATTATTTGTGAATTTCGCTCTGGTGTACAGAGGAATTACATATTTTGTATTACCTTGATAAATACAAAGGGATTAGGCACAAGATATTACAACTTATGACGTCTTATCCAATCATCGTAAAATATTTACAGATGATGACATAGAAACGTGCTGTGAACAAATGAATATACCGAATTAAATCCACAAAATGTATAGTAGATTGAACAAAATATTTACCGGTATGCATGGTTCTAAATACATGTACTGAATATGCATATTATTATAACTATAAGTGAATTGTATTTCTTAATTTCAAATATTAACTGTACATTTATAAGCGATGTTTGACAAAATGTGTTCCATTGTAATACAAGCACACTCGGGTCTTGTTTCATGTATTAACATGTATGTCATAAAAGTTGTGCATATTACAGAGAATTTCAAAAGATTATAAGTTATTCATCTTGCTTAACGATTGTTTACGATCGATATGGGTTTCCCCGCTTTTGTCACTGGATTGAGTGCACTAAATATTGCTATCGTAATGTCTCGGAGTAAAAGAAAATCTGAAAATATTTTGCATTGTATCTTATTTTATATTGGCGTAATGTTACCGAAAATATCGAACATCGTCCCAACGACCACTAATAAGCACTAAATTCACCCTTTTCAATTCTCCTATCTAATTCAATTTATTCCGTGGACCTTACTGGTCCATAAGTGCAAATTACAACATTTCAAATATACTTTATATTACAAAAGAGATGATTT
Organism: Argopecten irradians; assembly: GCF_041381155.1. NCBI lineage: Eukaryota > Metazoa > Mollusca > Bivalvia > Pectinida > Pectinidae > Argopecten > Argopecten irradians. The sequence continues at coordinate 55,074 of NW_027187744.1, forward strand.
CACACCCACATTCGCCAGTGAGAAGATATTCTTTGGCTATTACAAAACTCGATTTGAAACACAGTATCTACTAAGTTAAAGTACATGTATTTGTACTAGTGTACATAATCTAAGGGTAGAATGCTTTACAATTCTATGTAACTATTGAAAACCTTTTAGATTAATTTTGTAAATTACGAAATAAAATAAATTATCATTTAGATTTGTGACCAATAATTACCCTCCTAAATTCTCACGAAATCAATTGACATCTAAGTGTTTATTCATAATAGCGATAAAAAAAGATAGCTTGACACTGGCCATTAATAAGTTTCAATTACCACAAATTCCTTTTATGTAATCGGTGCGTTAATGACGTGCCAGTGTCAGAAGGTTGGGACATGTTGTTTTAGTAACTCTAATTATGGTGCTATATGTGAACAACAAGAACTTAATCGGGTTTCTCAATACTCATTGTGTAATGAAGATGACTTTTTATTTTAAGATAAATGTGTTAGCAACACTCAATCCGCAGATATAACACTTTCAGCCTACCGCTGTGATAGACTGATTTACCTGTGATTTCCGGCCGGCTAACTGGTCATCGGACAGCATAAGGGAACAAGTATGTCAGCACACGTGCAACAAGGAAATAAATAAAAATGTCCAAATATATAACCTATGCAGCTTGACACGTATGTGTTCTCTTGCTCATAGCGACGGCTGCCCAAGAAGATAGATCATAGCCACAGCGGCCTTTTACCTGTAGGACTTCTTTTCAAAACCTGTTTGCGTGTGCAAGTCAGTTATCGGTTACATTGGTTCTTCAGATAGAAAGATCTAACTTTAGTCAGGTGGTTATTGTAACATGTGGGTATCTATTCCAGCATTATCGGAGCTCCACTGCTACATTAAACTCAGGATGTTGACGAATGTACAGATTAAACATTTATGATTTCAATTTAGATACACTTTTTCGTTCACAATTAAAGATTGTTGATGATGAGTTCTATGTATATACATCCTTAAAATAATTTTATATCGGTTAGACGATGTATTCTGGTAAGTTTTAGCTTACACCGTACATAAATGCTAGGACTTGATCTTTATAAAAAATATACATTAAATAGTAATTAAATTATTTATGTCTCAAGGATTTACAAGATGATGTCTCTGTATAGAAAAAAAAATTAACAATTTGATGTGCTGATGCAATTTTGTAAAATATTTTGTTTCGATTTGTCAATTCTGGTGTGGACTACGGTGAGTGATTATCTCTACTTATTTAATGGATTTTTTTATGTTTAAATTGTTTAGAATAGCACATTTTTGGTGTTCAACAACAACCGATGTATGGTAAAGGCTATTTTTTACTTCATCCATTCATGTCACTGCTTAATCATTCCAGGTTCAATAATTTCATCTTTCTTGTTACACTTAACAATTGATATCCAAGTGTATAAAAACTCTTGACATCTTGGATCGACGGTAGGTACTTTCCCTGTGCTAAGAGGTTATGGACCCTTTTTTTGGTCAACACGGACGGCGTAATCTACACAGCCGAAACCATTTGTAATGGTATTTGAAATCACAGGTAGTTGCAACATCATAGATGCAGAAATCTCGTTAGATATATATGAATTAAACAACTTAATAAATTAATGTTATCCTTCTTATTCACTAAAAAAAAAAACAAAAAACTAACCACGTACTATGGATTCAGAAGGGGATTTTTCAAATATATCGGCAGATTTAGTTAATTAATAAGTCATTATATCGCCAATCGCTGTCTCTCTGGTTCTCATTCGGACACTTAAATTTAGCTGAAATTAAAGTGCCGTTTAAATTAATTAAGAAAAAACCCGTAAAAATCGCATGGCCTTATGCACATCTCAGGAAAAATCGTCTGGGCAAGGATTTATAAGTCTCATATACGTCCTTGGTCTTGGCAACGATACCGCTGTCGAAGTACCTCGCTCATATGGCTCATGTTGACTCGCTTATGTTGTACACGGAAAAGGAAAAATTATATTTTGATATTTTATTCTGTTAAATTTCCTGACAATGATATCAAAAACCGCATAAAAATCGGCCGCTATACCGAGATACCTCCCTCAAAATTGCTCTCTTTTTGTACCTGTATAACGACTCATGCGACTGCTGATTTGGGGGAATAAACCGAAACTTGTGACGTCATTACCGGCAGTGGGCTGTTTTGTGTAGTGTAAAGTAACAAATAATGTATGTCTGATATGGGGCTATGATAATTTACAACTATATATATACACACACACAATTATACCTGATCCTCGGTATGATTAAGCTATAAGCTTCTTGACCAATTAGGATGATGATATGATTATATGAATATATTACGAAGTATTGCATTTGAACTAATGCTGAAATAATAGTCTAAAGGGATCACACTTGTATACGTATTAGATGTGCGCGGCTCGTAATCCTGATATTCATTTGAATATGTTCTGTTCAATATACGCGATTTTCTTTCTTTAAAGCAAAGATTTGGATAGTATATCAAAATATTCTAAAATATCTGTTTTAAGCTAATCATCTACAGAGTGATGCTGCAGTACGTTTATTGGTCCATATGAATTATCATTATTATCATATGTATATCAAATAATGATCGATATTGACCAAAACTCACAAAGAATTGAATATCCGAAATCTAGCAATTATCAGAAATATCATTTCTGACATTATGCATTACTTTTGATAAGGAATTATTAGTTTTCACTTATAAATCCTTGCTTTTGAATAGTTCTTTTTTCGATATGCCATTGTAAAAATAATATTACTGTTCCTAGTATAAATACATCAATCTGATTGAAAAATACATACACATGATACACTTGCTATATGTAATGTACAAATTGGGCCAAGACCTGTGTACAGTGTGAATTGAAATTACATGATGGTCAATTTGCTCACTCCGTGGATAGTTTCTCTTTCTTACGTAATCTGGCCCCTCTCATGAGACCGTATTGAGACGATGTTGACCAGCGAAGTATACAGTTAGAGATTACAACACAGCGTGACATCAGCTAAGAAGTCTCTAGTCTCAGTTTTTTCTTCACATCCGTCATGATCTGTTTTATAAATAAAGACACTAATTTAATGAATGAATTTCAGCAAAAATATGAAACAAGTCATGTACAATATGAAAGCTGAATGTTTTTTTTGTCAGAAAAAAATGGATCGATATATATATCACTCCACTAAATGATACATATATATGTATTTTGTGTTATGGCGGTTCTCAAAACTTTATATGTATAATTAAAGCCGCCAATTCACGAAAATGAAATAAATCTGCTCTCAAGATATATTGTTAGACATAATTACTTATATACAAAACGTTCTGTTTAGAATCATGCCATATATCATGAAAGAACTAGGAGACATCAGCTTACCCGGGTCGGGTCTTGGATAACATAATGAAGGACGTATCAGTCCTTGATATGATACATGTATTCATGTGTATGTGTAGTCACTGGGAATATTGGAATTTTTACCAAAAGAAATAATAATCACTTTTGATTACAGAAAACAATTTGACTTTTCCCTTAATTACCAAGATCGGTAGCAGAAATATTAGTTCGTAATATTTACACAACGGTTATGTTTACATGTATGAAAATAAAATCATTGTCACAGCTTGAAAGTTTCCTCCGCCTGTATACAAGGTTGGTTAATTTTATTATTGTAAATAATACGAAATAATACTTCACGATATATAATAATATATCAAGGACGAATATATAAATAAAACTCATCATCGAAATTTCAATGGTGCTGCTAAATGTTCACAGACATGATGTCTATCGATAATAAAAACCATAACTGACTGCACACCCTACATTTGGGAAAAAAAAAAGTCTACAGGGTAAACGCCCGTGGCTATGATCTGGGGCAGCCGTCGCTATGACAAACACATACGTGTCAAGCTTGTAGTGGTTATAATTGGACATTTTTCGGCACGCGACGACATACCTACGTAAAATTCGTCCGGAATATTGCAAGTATTTTATTAATGAACAACATTACGTATAACTTAACGCCAGAGACAGATGATTACTGACGGCTTCTGGATAATCTTCCGACATGGATTTATTCGTCCTTGCTTCACGATGACCAGTTAGCTGGCCGGACACAGGTAAATCTGTCTATCACAGCGGGAGGCTGAAGAGTGTAGTCTGCGGAATGTGGGGTTGCACACATTTTATCTTAAAATAAAAAGTCATCTTCATTTCATACAATGTGTATGAAACTTATATTTAGAAACCGATTTTATTTTAAGTTTCTTATTGTAAACATCAATCTCTTGTCCATGTAAACATGAATTCTTTGGAAGTTATTGGTATAGCTATAGGGAGCGGTACTGTAAGCTACATTAGAGACGATACACTATGAACGATAACACAAGACCGTTCTATTAGTTATTCGACCTCAAACTATTTTCTTTAGACCTGGCTATATATTTAAGACAGGTCCACGCGAAGGAAATAGTCGTTACTATACTAGCTAACGGTGATGGCAAGTTTAGTTTAGATATGGGTTCGTCGTAATTCGCGCCGTCGAATAAATTTAAGACATAGATAATAAGTGATATTTTTTTTTAGAAAATGGGTGTCAAAATTCACAAAATAGTAGAGAAACTTTACCAAACACAAAATAAGGACATGTCAGTGAACCTCCTTTGGACACCTATATCAATATTTGAACCCAAGGCGTTTCGCTATGATATATGTACTGGATGTCACCAACTTTAGTACGCCGGTCCGCTGAATTATTTGGCCTTGACTCCACTATAAAATTTAGAAGTGAGGTCATTCTAAATTCGGACCCGAGATCGTTAAAATTTGACTAATTGCTGGTAATATTAGACTGCGGCCCATCTCAATTGGACCCAAGTCGCTAAAAAAAATTAGGAGTCTCGTCACTGAAAACTTCGACCATCCACTATAGAATATGGCTTGGGTCATCAAAATTTAGGACCCGCCACTGAAAAATTAAGATCCACCGCTGGCATGCAATATTTCGACTCAGCAGGTCACCAAAATTAGGCATGAAAGTCTTAAATAGAGCTCGGTTCTCTAGTAGGAATGATGTCATTCAAAAAAAGTGGGGTTTAGGGGTGATATTAGGGACGTGCTTTGGTGGACATTTCCGGTAACACGTATCTTGTATGGGCACGAATGTCGGCGTGTGTTTAGGACAATGTTATGGTGCCAGGTTGGTTTTCTGTTGTTAGGTGTTTTCAATTTTCTCACTAAATATATTAAGGACCCAATTTCAGAAGAATGGACAAAATGAGTACTTCTGTATTGTGTTTAAGTGTATATGCTCGACACACATACACTATTTTTGTGTCGTAATTCTTGTGTTGGTTTACAGTATATGTATCTATACGATACGTACGTTGGTTTCGGTAAATATAAGTTATTTATGTATCAATCAACAAAGTCAATTTCTATGAATATATTCCATTTTATACGGACACATACATGCTCTCTTATGCTAAGCAGCACCCATACAAAAGGACGGGAAAGAATATCAATTTTAAAATAACTAACTTATAAAAATTGAGAATGCGCATTCCAAAAAGTATCAAAACGTTTTTTAATTCACGATTTCGTTTTCATTTTATTTCCCGATCTTTCCTAAATATCACACACCAAAATTGAGATTGGATTATTCCCTTTCCAATGCTGTTCTTCCAATTTTTGCTGACATTTCTGTATCGATAGTTATCAACTTACCTGTATTTTACTCACTATATGGCTCTACTCTCCACACATGCAACCAGCTCGTGAAGTATACAGGTACATATACTCACCGCGGAAGGAGGAAGGGGGTGTTAGTGACACACGTGTAATTAAACACATCCCTTGGTGATATATGGTATCTATAATCTATACGATACGTATATGGTAAATAGAGTTATGTATCAATCAAAATCAATAGTATGAAATATTCCATTTTACACGGAATGCTTAAGCAGCGCCCATACAAAAGGACGGAAAGATTCATTTTAATAATAATAACTTCTTAAAATTGAGTTTTTTTTCTCTGCGCAATCGTTAATAGTATTAAAATGTTTTTAATTCACGGAATTTCTCTCTTTACTTTTACCGACCGCATCCTAAATGTCCTACACCAAAATGGAGATTGGATTATTCCCCTTTCCCAATGTGCTGTCTTCCAAGTTTTGCTGACTATTTCTGCATAGATGAGTTACAGTACCTGAACCCGTTTAAACGTTCCCAGCCTTCTTAACGGCCAAACGATCAAACTCAAAAGATCCTATTTCTTTCCGTTAGCTTAACGCTTTTACGTGATTGCTATAACCGATTAGAACGATCAACGTTTAACGCAATTACAACTCGATTTACGCATAAAACGCATAAATGCGATCGCGGCAAGGCATAGACCTGGAAATACCATTGTTAGCAATCCACCGGAAATGGCTTGACGATAAATAAATTACGGATCTTGACGTTCTGAAATACAAACGAAAGTATAAAAAAACGGGAGTATGTTTAGGATTTAAAATTTCTGTATACCATTCTATAAACGATTTGCCTTTGAAAACTACTATGGACACGATGAGGTCAGAAGGACGGCAGATCACTCAAGTACAAGTTTCCACTTTACATGGTACAAAAATGTACGTTCACAAATGTGATATTACATGTGCAACTGTATGTATTAAGAAATGAATGGGTATTATTCTAAAGTGTCTCATTTTCACACGATTATTTTAAGAATAAACAAAATGTATTACAACATCTCTTTACTGATGATAGACACAAATGAAGTTATAAAGAAAACGAAACTGAGGGTGGAACTACGATATGTAAGTTTCCACTTTAACACGTACATGTGATTACGGGTTTACAAATTACGGGTTACAACCATATGTATTTAGAGGGAATTTGTATTATTGCATAGGTTCATTTATTATCCTAGTTGGGAATGAAATAACAAAACACAAAGCGTTTAGCCACAATCACATATTAAATAGTTACGGCAGACATGTATGGATTGGGGGGGTTGGGAGTGGGGGGGGGGGGGTGGAAAATTCATAATTTATAAGTGTAGCGATCTGACGGTTGACCGGTACGATTAAATAGGTGATGCAATGTGTTCGAAAGGACTCGAAATAAACGCTTTTCACACAAAAACAATTTAAAATACATAGTTCGTACATCAAAAACTCCAGCTGATATGCTAAGATCTCTATTATCAGAGAATTTATCATAATCTATCAGACAATTGCTAATAAGTAGTCATTTTTATAGTGTTTCCCGCTTCAATCACAAGTTTTCGGTTGTGTTTAATTTTTCAAGATTGTACGAGATGGCTCTTCCGCTTTACCATGGGGAAAACGTTATTATTCGCGGAATATTTGTTCATAATTCGTGATTATACAAATGTATTACTAAGGTTGGGTGTGACATTATATAATTATAGATAATCAGTTTTAGGTGGTAATAGTAAAAGTATTCCATTGCTTTTCAATTGACCTTAGGCGCTCGATTTTAGGATCGTCATCATGTACATGTTACCAAGGTACCGACGCTACATGTACATTCCATGTTCGCCATCAGATACAGCTATCGATCAGATAAAGAGTTAAAATTTGAATTACCCGTTGTTTTCGACAATTTGCCATTATATCTTTATTATAGTTTCATGCATTTATTCAAGAATATAAAAGAATGAATAATATTCCCCATTCCAGGTATCTATATTCAAATTAAGTCAATTAATGCCAAAAATCATTGATGACAACAACGATGGAAGATAGTGATGCAGAAGTACATCTGAAGATTACTGTATAAATTGCATTGCGGACAAACTTTTCTACGTATATTTGTAACCGGTCTAAGAAACAAAGTTATTTAATCACATATCACATCAAGCAACTCTGCAATTTACAGTTACAAAAAAAATAATTATTCATACAATGTATAAGTGTGATATGCTAATTCATTCCAACGTAATATAGAAGAAAGCATATTGTAAACATCAAAACTTTTGAAATACGACAGTACGTGAAATGTACTGTCACATGGTACGGGGCACAGGTAAGTTGGGTATATGAGTTTATCTCCCTCCCCAAGAAGGTGTTAATTACAGGTGAAACTCCGCCCGTGGCCAGCGACAGAGGGTCGACACAAGGTAACACCTGTCGTGACCTTTATACCTGTACAGGTAAAATACCCGTGCGCGTCACGCTGGGAATTGAAGAGATTTCAAGGTCACAAATAACAACGAACACGTGTGTGAGAAGTTAATGTGTCCAGGTTTTTTTATTGATATGAACAAAAAATCGTATATCCGTGTCTGATTTGACACGCGTACAGTACGTGTGAAGGCTTACAATATAACGTACCTGCTCAGTTCGAATTCTGAACACGTGTTCTACATGTAGATGTAGGTATACTGCGTACATTACGGACATTCTTGTATCTGAAGAAATGCAAACGTTTACATCTTTTTATTCCCTTTCCATTTTCATATAAATACAAGTTACTAATATATAAATAATTGCGTTTAAAAAATATTTACATGTAGATGCCAAATCTCACCTCTTTCCGTGGTTCAAAACTCGTCATGTTAATGATTTTTAAACTTCGCGAATTTATTTACAAATCTTCCCGAGTTCGTTCTTCGTACGTTGATAATTTTCAACATACACGAGAACTCAATATTACCCAGCGTGGTCTGTAAATATCGTTTTTATATTTTATTATCTGTTTTAGCTATTTTCGTGAGTAATCTTTCAATTGTCGTGGATTTTTTCTAAAAAAATGCTTTGGACATTAATGTTCTGGTAAGACAGTTTCGTTAATATTTGAATTGCTTTCGCAGAAATATTATAATAACAGAAACATAATATACATATATGATATATGCTTCTGATAATAATAATAAAAAAAGTGTGAAAATCACATTAAGTTTTGTAGTTTTGATAATTAATTTACATTTATTATTTCTAGTCGGGAGGAGGAAGGGGTGTTAGGACGCGTGTAATTAACACATCATCCCATGGTGATCGATGTTGTACAGGTAAATGACGAGCTATATCCTATTTTATCTTTAATAAGGACGAATAGAGAACAATAGGGGCTAATTACAGGTAAGTTATAGTCTCTTTTAGAAAACGATTTACCAGTGAAACACCTGTGCGATAAAGTCACAGCAAGAACATTAGTACTCTTCTGACTTTTTTATTACATTTTCTTTTCAAAATCACATTATCAACATGCATATCTATTATACCAAAAATATACGTAACTTAATTTCCCACATCTTATATCATGAAAATCTTACAATCCTGAATTATTATATATCCATTTTGCCTGAAATATTTATAATAAATATTTAGAGATTTACGGCATATGCATCGCTAACTATATGAAGCATTAGCGGCTAAATACTACAATTTTACATCTATAACACATTTATCTGAAGCTTCATATCTCTTATCCTCGGTTTCTTATAAAATTCAAGATCATTCAGATAAGCCACATTGAAATTAAACCCATCGCTAAGTAAAAAAAAACTTTAATGTAAACAATGCGGTAGTTATTTTATCAACGCTGTATTCGAATTAGGACAGCTATGCAGTACGGTAACATACAAATGTAGAAAGTCGATTATTCACCTTAAATACTCTAAACATGTATGTATTTCATGAGACAAGCAAATACTTGTACGATTGTCTTTTTATACGTGTATGAATACGTTTTTATGACTCTTGAATACATTGATTAATAAAAAAGAGATTTTGAAAAACATATATTCATGTTACAGCAACGCTTTCTATCGACAGAGGATTT